>NW_027222867.1:52500-58949 GCF_030179905.1 Drosophila bipectinata | reverse complement strand
AATTGAATTCATGCGCGTCACTAATAAGATGACGAGGCTTTGGCTACCTATGCGAAAGTAATTCAACTCCCGCCGTCTTAAGGTTTAAGACTTATAACATATATTTTTAATTTTTTAATATCCGTGAGTTTTTATTGTTTTCATAAGGACATAAGGAATCTCTTGAATTGAATATGCGCGTCCTAATAAGATGACGAGGCATTTGGCTACCTATGCGAAGTAATTCAACTCCCGCCGTCTTAAGGTTTAAGACTTATAACATATATGTTTAATATTTTTAATATCCGTGAGGTTTTTAAATAGGGACAGAAGAATCTCTTGAATTGAATCATGCGCGTCACTAATAAGATGACGAGGCATTTGGCTACCTATGCGAAAGTAATTCAACTCCCGCCGTCTTAAGGTTTAAGACTTATAACAATATATGTTTAATATTTTTAATATCCGTGAGGTTTTAAATAGGGACAGAAGGAATCTCTTGAATTGAATCATGCGCGTCACTAATAAGATGACGAGGCATTTGGCTACCTATGCGAAAGTAATTCAACTCCCGCCGTCTTAAGGTTTAAGACTTATAACAATATATGTTTAATATTTTTAATATCCGTGAGGTTTTAAATAGGGACAGAAGGAATCTCTTGAATTGAATCATGCGCGTCACTAATAAGATGACAAGGCATTTGGCTACCTATGCGAAAGTAATTCAACTCCCGCCGTCTTAAGGTTTAAGACTTATAACAATATATGTTTAATATTTTTAATATCCGTGAGGTTTTAAATAGGGACAGAAGGAATCTCTTGAATTGAATCATGCGCGTCACTAATAAGATGACGAGGCATTTGGCTACCTATGCGAAAGTAATTCAACTCCCGCCGTCTTAAGGTTTAAGACTTATAACAATATATGTTTAATATTTTTAATATCCGTGAGGTTTTAAATAGGGACAGAAGGAATCTCTTGAATTGAATCATGCGCGTCACTAATAAGATGACGAGGCATTTGGCTACCTATGCGAAAGTAATTCAACTCCCGCCGTCTTAAGGTTTAAGACTTATAACAATATATGTTTAATATTTTTATTATCCGGGAGGTTTTCAATAGGGATAGAAGGAATTTTTTCGATTGAATCATGCGCGTCACTAATAAGATGACAAGGCATTTGGCTACCTATGCGAAAGTAATTCAACTCCCGCCGTCTTAAAGTTTAAGACTTATAACAATATAAATGAAAAATATTATTTTCATTTTTCACGTCACTAATAAGATGACGAGGCATTTGGCTACCTAAACGAAAGTAATTCATCTTCCGCCGTTATAAGGTTTAAGACTTATAACAATATAAATGAAAAATATTATTTTCATTTTTCACGTCACTAATAAGATGACGAGGCATTTGGCTACCTATGCGAAAGTAATTCAACTCCCGCCGTCTTAAAGTTTAAGACTTATAACAATATAAATGAAAAATATTATTTTCATTTTTCACGTCACTATTAAGATGACGAGGCATTTGGCTACCTAAACGAAAGTAATTCATCTTCCGCCGTTATAAGGTTTAAGACTTATAACAATATAAATGAAAAATATTATTTTCATTTTTCACGTCACTAATAAGATGACGAGGCATTTGGCTACCTATGCGAAAGTAATTCAACTCCCGCCGTCTTAAAGTTTAAGACTTATAACAATATAAATGAAAAATATTATTTTCATTTTTCACGTCACTAATAAGATGACGAGGCATTTGGCTACCTATGCGAAAGTAATTCAACTCCCGCCGTCTTAAGGTTTAAGACTTATAACAATATATGTTTAATATTTTTAATATCCGTGAGGTTTTTAATAGGGACAGAAGGAATCTCTTGAATTGAATCATGCGCGTCACTAATAAGATGACGAGGCATTTGGCTACCTATGCGAAAGTAATTCAACTCCCGCCGTCTTAAGGTTTAAGACTTATAACAATATATGTTTAATATTTTTAATATCCGTGAGGTTTTAAATAGGGACAGAAGGAATCTCTTGAATTGAATCATGCGCGTCACTAATAAGATGACGAGGCATTTGGCTACCTATGCGAAAGTAATTCAACTCCCGCCGTCTTAAAGTTTAAGACTTATAACAATATAAATGAAAAATATTATTTTCATTTTTCACGTCACTAATAAGATGACGAGGCATTTGGCTACCTAAAAGAAAGTAATTCATCTTCCGCCGTTATAAGGTTTAAGACTTATAACAATATAAATGAAAAATATTATTTTCATTTTTCACGTCACTAATAAGATGACGAGGCATTTGGCTACCTAAACGAAAGTAATTCAACTCCCGCCGTCTTAAGGTTTAAGACTTATAACAATATAAATGAAAAATATTATTTTCATTTTTCACGTCACTAATAAGATGACGAAACAGTTAGTAGGCCACAATTAGTAGGGAAACGTGGACAACCCGTGATAAATCCTTATATGCTTTCTTAGATATAGCATATAAAGATTTTTTATACTAAATATACATATTTACACATGCATATTTACATTTTTTTTATATTTCGAATCATCAAGCAAAGGATAAGCTTCAGTGGATCGCAGTATGGCAGCTGCTCAACCACTTACAACACCTTGCCCGTTACAAAAGTCGTTTACAATTGATTCTAGGCTTTGTCATTGTATTAAATAATGTTTTCATATGTAACTAGCATGGCATCAGGTGATCAAAGATCCTCCCAATTTACTATGTTACAAATTACATTGGCATCACATCCATTGTCGTTTAAAATATAAATAATAAACTTTAAATGGTTTAGAAGCCATACAATGCAAATTGCCCCTTATTTATCATTGCAGTCCAGCACGGATACGACCTTAGAGGCGTTCAGGCATAATCCAACGGACGTAGCGTCATACCACTGTTCGCTCGAACAAGTATTGTGCCATTGGTCCGTACCTGCGGTTCCTCTCGTACTACGCAGGAATGCTGTCGCAACAACGTTTTGTCATTAGTAGGGTAAAACTAACCTGTCTCACGACGGTCTAAACCCAGCTCACGTTCCCTTGCATGGGTGAACAATCCAACGCTTGGTGAATTTTGCTTCACAATGATAGGAAGAGCCGACATCGAAGGATCAAAAAGCGACGTCGCTATGAACGCTTGGCCGCCACAAGCCAGTTATCCCTATGGTAACTTTTCTGACACCTCTTGTTAAAAACTCTTTAAACCAAAAGGATCGATAGGCCGAGCTTTTGCTGTCCCTGTGTGTACTGAACACCGAGATCAAGTCAGCATTTGCCCTTTTGCTCTATGTGTGGTTTCTGTCCGCACTGAGCTGGCCTTGGGACACCTCCGTTATTATTTGAGAGATGTACCGCCCCAGTCAAACTCCCTACCTGGCAATGTCCTTGAATTGGATCATACCTGAGTAATTGGAGTTATACCAAATTTTCAAATCGATAATACATGAATGCATCTCTCATTAAAGAATTTGTTTGCGATTATATAACAAACTCGTGATACTTTGATCAAGAAGCTTGCATCAAAACCCAATACCATAAGATATAATAAATATATCCGTATAATGGCTAGGAAATGATACACGTTCCATTTAATCAAGTAAGTAAGGAAACAATAAGAGTAGTGGTATTTCATTGTCGATACCAAACCGAAGTCTAATATCTCCCACTTATTCTACACCTCTTATGTCTCCTTACACTGCCAGATTAGAGTCAAGCTCAAAAGGGTCTTCTTTCCCCGCTAATTATTCCAAGCCCGTTCCCTTGGCTGTGGTTTCGCTAGATAGTAGATAGGGACAGAAGGAATCTCGTTAATCCATTCATGCGCGTCACTAATTAGATGACGAGGCATTTGGCTACCTTAAGAGAGTCATAGTTACTCCCGCCGTTGACCCGCGCTTACTTGAATTTCTTCACTTTGACATTCAGAGCACTGGGCAGAAATCACATTGTGTCAACACCCGCTAGGGCCATCACAATGCTTTGTTTTAATTAGACAGTCGGATTCCCCAAGTCCGTGCCAGTTCTGAATTGATTGTTAATTGATAATCGTTATAATTAATAAGAACTAATTGGTTTGACCCAACTAGTATTCTTAAAAATTTTAGCAAGAAAGTTCCACAATTGGATACGTAACTAAACTATCCGGGGAACAAGTTACAACCATAAATGATTATAACTCTATTTACCCAGAACGAGCACATAAACCATATTATTGTTTCCCAATCAAGCCCGACTATCTCAATCTTCAGAGCCAATCCTTATCCCGAAGTTACGGATCTAATTTGCCGACTTCCCTTACCTACATTATTCTATCGACTAGAGACTCTTCACCTTGGAGACCAGCTGCGGATATTGGTACGGCCTGTTGAGAAGTTTGCGTATCCCCACCATAAATTTTCAAGGTCCGAGGAGAAAATATCGACACAACAGTATATGTCATGCTCTTCTAGCCCATCTACCATATCTCTCTGCGAAAGACTTCCATGGTAGTACGACTATAAAACAGAAAAGAAAACTCTTCCGATATCTCTCGACGGCTTCTTTATGGTCGTTCCTGTTGCCAGGATGAGCACGAGGCCCATATTTAATAACAAACGGATACTCAACAGGTTACGGAATTGGAACCGTATTCCCTTTCGTTCAAAATTATTCAAGTATATAATTTTCACAATAATTGTAATATTTATTTTTACTTGAAAATTTTCGGCTTTCGCCTTGAACTTAGGACCGACTAACTCGTGATCAACCACTGTTCACACGAAACCCTTCTCCACTTCAGTCCTCCAAGGTCTCATTCGATTATTTGCTACTACCACCAAGATCTGTACCAATAGCAGCTCCATGCAGGCTTACGCCAAACACTTCTACGCATACCATTGTACCTTCCTACTCACTAAAGTTTCAAAATTTATATTACAAGTAATATAAATCATCTACTTTAGCGGTAATGTATAGGTATACAACTTAAGCGCCATCCATTTTAAGGGCTAGTTGCTTCGGCAGGTGAGTTGTTACACACTCCTTAGCGGATTTCGACTTCCATGATCACCGTCCTGCTGTTTTAAGCAACCAACGCCTTTCATGGTTTCTGCATGAGTTGTTAATTTGGGCACCGTAACATTACGTTTGGTTCATCCCACAGCGCCAGTTCTGCTTACCAAAAGTGGCCCACTGGGCACATTATATCATAACCTTAAACTTCATATCAAGAAAGTTAAGGTTCTTACCCATTTAAAGTTTGAGAATAGGTTAAGATCGTTTCGACCCTAAGGCCTCTAATCATTCGCTTTACCAGATAAGATTATTTTATATAACATTAAAATGCACCAGCTATCCTGAGGGAAACTTCGGAAGGAACCAGCTACTAGATGGTTCGATTGGTCTTTCGCCCCTATACTCAATTCTGACAATCGATTTGCACGTCAGAACTGTTTCGGTCTTCCATCAGGGTTTCCCCTGACTTCAACCTGATCAAGTATAGTTCACCATCTTTCGGGTCACAGCATATCTGCTCAAGGTACGTTCCAGTTAGAGGCATAAATAATATAAATATTATTATACATAACTATATAGAACGCCCCGGGATTGTGTTAATTAACTATAAAATAGTTAAAAAACTAATCCCATTAATAGTCAAGTTAATTACGCTATTAGGTTTATATCCCAATAACTTGCACATATGTTAGACTCCTTGGTCCGTGTTTCAAGACGGGTCCCGAAGGTATCCTGAATCTTTCGCATTGTTAATCATACAAGTGCATATAATAAACACAAAAATCAATGATAATTATGCCATTATATAATTCCGAAAAATTAACGCACTGTATTCTTATTAATCTATCAACACTTTATCAAATTAATGACATTTATCCTATGTTAAAATGCAAGCATAATAATTTGAATAAACTATAAGTCATATTTTATGATAAATTATATATGTTAATAGATTACAATGTCCTTATATGGAAAAAATGCACACTATTTCTATAATATTATTTAAATATTATAACTTTAATGATGAATTTTCCATAATGGATATTCAGGTTCATCGGGCTTAACCTCTAAGCAGTTTCACGTACTATTTAACTCTCTATTCAGAGTTCTTTTCAACTTTCCCTCACGGTACTTGTTTACTATCGGTCTCATGGTTATATTTAGTTTTAGATGGAGTTTACCACCCACTTAGTGCTGCACTATCAAGCAACACGACTCTTTGGAAACATCATCTAGTAATCATTAACGTTATACGGGCCTGGCACCCTCTATGGGTAAATGGCCTCATTTAAGAAGGACTTAAATCGTTAATTTCTCATACTAGAATATTGACGCTCCATACACTGCATCTCACATTTGCCATATAGACAAAGTGACTTAGTGCTGAACTGATTTCTTTTCGCTCGCCGCTACTAAGAAAATCCTTGTTAGTTTCTTTTCCT
>NW_027222867.1:7500-47500 GCF_030179905.1 Drosophila bipectinata | reverse complement strand
TATTATTTTAATATTATATTGGTAGGCCGAACACCACCTACCCTATATACCTTTTTGAACACGGTTTCGTCAATCCGGTCATTTATTGTATGGGAAGTATGACTTTCCCACACATATTTGGATATCCATACGATTGCATATCCATATGAAAATATTTTTAATATTTTTAATATATTTTTAATATTTCCATATTTAATATAATATAATTAAATTATTATATTATATATTATATGGTAGGCTATCACCATCACCTACCATATATTTCATATACATATAAATATTTTCATATCCATATATATTTTTTTATATTCATATATTTTCATATATGTTATATGCATATGTATTCATAACCATATGCTCATATATTAATACTGGCGGTCTTCTGTTTAATATAATATTATTTTAATATTATATTGGTAGGCCGAACACCACCTACCCTATATACCTTTTTGAACACGGTTTCGTCAATCCGGTCATTTATTGTATGGGAAGTATGACTTTCCCACACATATTTGGATATCCATACGATTGCATATCCATATGAAAATATTTTTAATATTTTTAATATATTTTTAATATTTCCATATTTAATATAATATAATTAAATTATTATATTATATATTATATGGTAGGCTATCCTCATCACCTACCATATATTTCATATACATATAAATATTTTCATATCCATATATATTTTTTTATATTCATATATTTTCATATATGTTATATGCATATGTATTCATAACCATATGCTCATATATTAATACTGGCGGTCTTCTGTTTAATATAATATTATTTTAATATTATATTGGCAGGCTGAACACCACCTACCCTATATACCTTTTTGAACACGGTTTCGTCAATCCGGTCATTTATTGTATGGGAAGTATGACTTTCCCACACATATTTGGATATCCATACGATTGCATATCCATATGAAAATATTTTTAATATTTTTAATATATTTTTAATATTTCCATATTTAATATAATATAATTAAATTATTATATTATATATTATATGGTAGGCTAACATCATCACCTACCATATATTCCATATACATATAAATATTTTCATATTCATATATATTTTTTTTATATATTCATATATTTTCATATATGTTATATGCATATGTATTCATAACCATATGCTTATATATTAATACTGGCGATCTTCTGTTTAATATAATATTATTTTAATATTATATTGGCAGGCTGAACACCACCTACCCTATATACCTTTTTGAACACGGTTTCGTCAATCCGGTCATTTATTGTATGGGAAGTATGACTTTCCCACACATATTTGGATATCCATACGATTGCATATCCATATGAATATATGTTTCATATTTTTAATATATTTTTAATATTTCCATATTTAATATAATATAATTAAATTATTATATTATATATTATATGGTAGGCTAACATCATCACCTACCATATATTCCATATACATATAAATATTTTCATATTCATATATATTTTTTTTTATATTCATATATTTTCATATATGTTATATGCATATGTATTCATAACCATATGCTTATATATTAATACTGGCGATCTTCTGTTTAATATAATATTATTTTAATATTATATTGGCAGGCTGAACACCACCTACCCTATATACCTTTTTGAACACGGTTTCGTCAATCCGGTCATTTATTGTATGGGAAGTATGACTTTCCCACACATATTTGGATATCCATACGATTGCATATCCATATGAAAATATTTTTAATATTTTTAATATATTTTTAATATTTCCATATTTAATATAATATAATTAAATTATTATATTATATATTATATGGTAGGCTATCACCATCACCTACCATATATTTCATATACATATAAATATTTTCATATCCATATATATTTTTTTATATTCATATATTTTCATATATGTTATATGCATATGTATTCATAACCATATGCTTATATATTAATACTGGCGGTCTTCTGTTTAATATAATATTATTTTAATATTATATTGGTAGGCCGAACACCACCTACCCTATATACCTTTTTGAACACGGTTTCGTCAATCCGGTCATTTATTGTATGGGAAGTATGACTTTCCCACACATATTTGGATATCCATACGATTGCATATCCATATGAAAATATTTTTAATATTTTTAATATATTTTTAATATTTCCATATTTAATATAATATAATTAAATTATTATATTATATATTATATGGTAGGCTATCACCATCACCTACCATATATTTCATATACATATAAATATTTTCATATCCATATATATTTTTTTATATTCATATATTTTCATATATGTTATATGCATATGTATTCATAACCATATGCTCATATATTAATACTGGCGGTCTTCTGTTTAATATAATATTATTTTAATATTATATTGGTAGGCCGAACACCACCTACCCTATATACCTTTTTGAACACGGTTTCGTCAATCCGGTCATTTATTGTATGGGAAGTATGACTTTCCCACACATATTTGGATATCCATACGATTGCATATCCATATGAAAATATTTTTAATATTTTTAATATATTTTTAATATTTCCATATTTAATATAATATAATTAAATTATTATATTATATATTATATGGTAGGCTATCCTCATCACCTACCATATATTTCATATACATATAAATATTTTCATATCCATATATATTTTTTTATATTCATATATTTTCATATATGTTATATGCATATGTATTCATAACCATATGCTCATATATTAATACTGGCGGTCTTCTGTTTAATATAATATTATTTTAATATTATATTGGCAGGCTGAACACCACCTACCCTATATACCTTTTTGAACACGGTTTCGTCAATCCGGTCATTTATTGTATGGGAAGTATGACTTTCCCACACATATTTGGATATCCATACGATTGCATATCCATATGAAAATATTTTTAATATTTTTAATATATTTTTAATATTTCCATATTTAATATAATATAATTAAATTATTATATTATATATTATATGGTAGGCTAACATCATCACCTACCATATATTCCATATACATATAAATATTTTCATATTCATATATATTTTTTTTTATATATTCATATATTTTCATATATGTTATATGCATATGTATTCATAACCATATGCTTATATATTAATACTGGCGATCTTCTGTTTAATATAATATTATTTTAATATTATATTGGTAGGCCGAACACCACCTACCCTATATACCTTTTTGAACACGGTTTCGTCAATCCGGTCATTTATCGTATAGGAAGTACGACTTTCCCACACATATTTGGATATCCATACGATTGCATATCCATATGAAAATATTTTTAATATTTTTAATATTCGTGAGTTTTTAAATAGGGACAGAAGGAATCTCTTGAATTGAATCATGCGCGTCACTAATAAGATGACGAGGCATTTGGCTACCTATGCGAAAGTAATTCAACTCCCGCCGTCTTAAGGTTTAAGACTTATAACAATATATGTTTAATATTTTTAATATCCGTGAGGTTTTAAATAGGGACAGAAGGAATCTCTTGAATTGAATCATGCGCGTCACTAATAAGATGACGAGGCATTTGGCTACCTATGCGAAAGTAATTCAACTCCCGCCGTCTTAAGGTTTAAGACTTATAACAATATATGTTTAATATTTTTAATATCCGTGAGGTTTTAAATAGGGACAGAAGGAATCTCTTGAATTGAATCATGCGCGTCACTAATAAGATGACGAGGCATTTGGCTACCTATGCGAAAGTAATTCAACTCCCGCCGTCTTAAGGTTTAAGACTTATAACAATATATGTTTAATATTTTTAATATCCGTGAGGTTTTAAATAGGGACAGAAGGAATCTCTTGAATTGAATCATGCGCGTCACTAATAAGATGACGAGGCATTTGGCTACCTATGCGAAAGTAATTCAACTCCCGCCGTCTTAAGGTTTAAGACTTATAACAATATATGTTTAATATTTTTAATATCCGTGAGGTTTTAAATAGGGACAGAAGGAATCTCTTGAATTGAATCATGCGCGTCACTAATAAGATGACAAGGCATTTGGCTACCTATGCGAAAGTAATTCAACTCCCGCCGTCTTAAGGTTTAAGACTTATAACAATATATGTTTAATATTTTTAATATCCGTGAGGTTTTAAATAGGGACAGAAGGAATCTCTTGAATTGAATCATGCGCGTCACTAATAAGATGACGAGGCATTTGGCTACCTATGCGAAAGTAATTCAACTCCCGCCGTCTTAAGGTTTAAGACTTATAACAATATATGTTTAATATTTTTAATATCCGTGAGGTTTTAAATAGGGACAGAAGGAATCTCTTGAATTGAATCATGCGCGTCACTAATAAGATGACGAGGCATTTGGCTACCTATGCGAAAGTAATTCAACTCCCGCCGTCTTAAGGTTTAAGACTTATAACAATATATGTTTAATATTTTTAATATCCGTGAGGTTTTAAATAGGGACAGAAGGAATCTCTTGAATTGAATCATGCGCGTCACTAATAAGATGACAAGGCATTTGGCTACCTATGCGAAAGTAATTCAACTCCCGCCGTCTTAAAGTTTAAGACTTATAACAATATAAATGAAAAATATTATTTTCATTTTTCACGTCACTAATAAGATGACGAGGCATTTGGCTACCTAAACGAAAGTAATTCATCTTCCGCCGTTATAAGGTTTAAGACTTATAACAATATAAATGAAAAATATTATTTTCATTTTTCACGTCACTAATAAGATGACGAGGCATTTGGCTACCTATGCGAAAGTAATTCAACTCCCGCCGTCTTAAAGTTTAAGACTTATAACAATATAAATGAAAAATATTATTTTCATTTTTCACGTCACTATTAAGATGACGAGGCATTTGGCTACCTAAACGAAAGTAATTCATCTTCCGCCGTTATAAGGTTTAAGACTTATAACAATATAAATGAAAAATATTATTTTCATTTTTCACGTCACTAATAAGATGACGAGGCATTTGGCTACCTATGCGAAAGTAATTCAACTCCCGCCGTCTTAAAGTTTAAGACTTATAACAATATAAATGAAAAATATTATTTTCATTTTTCACGTCACTAATAAGATGACGAGGCATTTGGCTACCTATGCGAAAGTAATTCAACTCCCGCCGTCTTAAGGTTTAAGACTTATAACAATATATGTTTAATATTTTTAATATCCGTGAGGTTTTAAATAGGGACAGAAGGAATCTCTTGAATTGAATCATGCGCGTCACTAATAAGATGACGAGGCATTTGGCTACCTATGCGAAAGTAATTCAACTCCCGCCGTCTTAAGGTTTAAGACTTATAACAATATATGTTTAATATTTTTAATATCCGTGAGGTTTTAAATAGGGACAGAAGGAATCTCTTGAATTGAATCATGCGCGTCACTAATAAGATGACGAGGCATTTGGCTACCTATGCGAAAGTAATTCAACTCCCGCCGTCTTAAAGTTTAAGACTTATAACAATATAAATGAAAAATATTATTTTCATTTTTCACGTCACTAATAAGATGACGAGGCATTTGGCTACCTAAAAGAAAGTAATTCATCTTCCGCCGTTATAAGGTTTAAGACTTATAACAATATAAATGAAAAATATTATTTTCATTTTTCACGTCACTAATAAGATGACGAGGCATTTGGCTACCTAAACGAAAGTAATTCAACTCCCGCCGTCTTAAGGTTTAAGACTTATAACAATATAAATGAAAAATATTATTTTCATTTTTCACGTCACTAATAAGATGACGAAACAGTTAGTAGGCCACAATTAGTAGGGAAACGTGGACAACCCGTGATAAATCCTTATATGCTTTCTTAGATATAGCATATAAAGATTTTTTATACTAAATATACATATTTACACATGCATATTTACATTTTTTTTATATTTCGAATCATCAAGCAAAGGATAAGCTTCAGTGGATCGCAGTATGGCAGCTGCTCAACCACTTACAACACCTTGCCCGTTACAAAAGTCGTTTACAATTGATTCTAGGCTTTGTCATTGTATTAAATAATGTTTTCATATGTAACTAGCATGGCATCAGGTGATCAAAGATCCTCCCAATTTACTATGTTACAAATTACATTGGCATCACATCCATTGTCGTTTAAAATATAAATAATAAACTTTAAATGGTTTAGAAGCCATACAATGCAAATTGCCCCTTATTTATCATTGCAGTCCAGCACGGATACGACCTTAGAGGCGTTCAGGCATAATCCAACGGACGTAGCGTCATACCACTGTTCGCTCGAACAAGTATTGTGCCATTGGTCCGTACCTGCGGTTCCTCTCGTACTACGCAGGAATGCTGTCGCAACAACGTTTTGTCATTAGTAGGGTAAAACTAACCTGTCTCACGACGGTCTAAACCCAGCTCACGTTCCCTTGCATGGGTGAACAATCCAACGCTTGGTGAATTTTGCTTCACAATGATAGGAAGAGCCGACATCGAAGGATCAAAAAGCGACGTCGCTATGAACGCTTGGCCGCCACAAGCCAGTTATCCCTATGGTAACTTTTCTGACACCTCTTGTTAAAAACTCTTTAAACCAAAAGGATCGATAGGCCGAGCTTTTGCTGTCCCTGTGTGTACTGAACACCGAGATCAAGTCAGCATTTGCCCTTTTGCTCTATGTGTGGTTTCTGTCCGCACTGAGCTGGCCTTGGGACACCTCCGTTATTATTTGAGAGATGTACCGCCCCAGTCAAACTCCCTACCTGGCAATGTCCTTGAATTGGATCATACCTGAGTAATTGGAGTTATACCAAATTTTCAAATCGATAATACATGAATGCATCTCTCATTAAAGAATTTGTTTGCGATTATATAACAAACTCGTGATACTTTGATCAAGAAGCTTGCATCAAAACCCAATACCATAAGATATAATAAATATATCCGTATAATGGCTAGGAAATGATACACGTTCCATTTAATCAAGTAAGTAAGGAAACAATAAGAGTAGTGGTATTTCATTGTCGATACCAAACCGAAGTCTAATATCTCCCACTTATTCTACACCTCTTATGTCTCCTTACACTGCCAGATTAGAGTCAAGCTCAAAAGGGTCTTCTTTCCCCGCTAATTATTCCAAGCCCGTTCCCTTGGCTGTGGTTTCGCTAGATAGTAGATAGGGACAGAAGGAATCTCGTTAATCCATTCATGCGCGTCACTAATTAGATGACGAGGCATTTGGCTACCTTAAGAGAGTCATAGTTACTCCCGCCGTTGACCCGCGCTTACTTGAATTTCTTCACTTTGACATTCAGAGCACTGGGCAGAAATCACATTGTGTCAACACCCGCTAGGGCCATCACAATGCTTTGTTTTAATTAGACAGTCGGATTCCCCAAGTCCGTGCCAGTTCTGAATTGATTGTTAATTGATAATCGTTATAATTAATAAGAACTAATTGGTTTGACCCAACTAGTATTCTTAAAAATTTTAGCAAGAAAGTTCCACAATTGGATACGTAACTAAACTATCCGGGGAACAAGTTACAACCATAAATGATTATAACTCTATTTACCCAGAACGAGCACATAAACCATATTATTGTTTCCCAATCAAGCCCGACTATCTCAATCTTCAGAGCCAATCCTTATCCCGAAGTTACGGATCTAATTTGCCGACTTCCCTTACCTACATTATTCTATCGACTAGAGACTCTTCACCTTGGAGACCAGCTGCGGATATTGGTACGGCCTGTTGAGAAGTTTGCGTATCCCCACCATAAATTTTCAAGGTCCGAGGAGAAAATATCGACACAACAGTATATGTCATGCTCTTCTAGCCCATCTACCATATCTCTCTGCGAAAGACTTCCATGGTAGTACGACTATAAAACAGAAAAGAAAACTCTTCCGATATCTCTCGACGGCTTCTTTATGGTCGTTCCTGTTGCCAGGATGAGCACGAGGCCCATATTTAATAACAAACGGATACTCAACAGGTTACGGAATTGGAACCGTATTCCCTTTCGTTCAAAATTATTCAAGTATATAATTTTCACAATAATTGTAATATTTATTTTTACTTGAAAATTTTCGGCTTTCGCCTTGAACTTAGGACCGACTAACTCGTGATCAACCACTGTTCACACGAAACCCTTCTCCACTTCAGTCCTCCAAGGTCTCATTCGATTATTTGCTACTACCACCAAGATCTGTACCAATAGCAGCTCCATGCAGGCTTACGCCAAACACTTCTACGCATACCATTGTACCTTCCTACTCACTAAAGTTTCAAAATTTATATTACAAGTAATATAAATCATCTACTTTAGCGGTAATGTATAGGTATACAACTTAAGCGCCATCCATTTTAAGGGCTAGTTGCTTCGGCAGGTGAGTTGTTACACACTCCTTAGCGGATTTCGACTTCCATGATCACCGTCCTGCTGTTTTAAGCAACCAACGCCTTTCATGGTTTCTGCATGAGTTGTTAATTTGGGCACCGTAACATTACGTTTGGTTCATCCCACAGCGCCAGTTCTGCTTACCAAAAGTGGCCCACTGGGCACATTATATCATAACCTTAAACTTCATATCAAGAAAGTTAAGGTTCTTACCCATTTAAAGTTTGAGAATAGGTTAAGATCGTTTCGACCCTAAGGCCTCTAATCATTCGCTTTACCAGATAAGATTATTTTATATAACATTAAAATGCACCAGCTATCCTGAGGGAAACTTCGGAAGGAACCAGCTACTAGATGGTTCGATTGGTCTTTCGCCCCTATACTCAATTCTGACAATCGATTTGCACGTCAGAACTGTTTCGGTCTTCCATCAGGGTTTCCCCTGACTTCAACCTGATCAAGTATAGTTCACCATCTTTCGGGTCACAGCATATCTGCTCAAGGTACGTTCCAGTTAGAGGCATAAATAATATAAATATTATTATACATAACTATATAGAACGCCCCGGGATTGTGTTAATTAACTATAAAATAGTTAAAAAACTAATCCCATTAATAGTCAAGTTAATTACGCTATTAGGTTTATATCCCAATAACTTGCACATATGTTAGACTCCTTGGTCCGTGTTTCAAGACGGGTCCCGAAGGTATCCTGAATCTTTCGCATTGTTAATCATACAAGTGCATATAATAAACACAAAAATCAATGATAATTATGCCATTATATAATTCCGAAAAATTAACGCACTGTATTCTTATTAATCTATCAACACTTTATCAAATTAATGACATTTATCCTATGTTAAAATGCAAGCATAATAATTTGAATAAACTATAAGTCATATTTTATGATAAATTATATATGTTAATAGATTACAATGTCCTTATATGGAAAAAATGCACACTATTTCTATAATATTATTTAAATATTATAACTTTAATGATGAATTTTCCATAATGGATATTCAGGTTCATCGGGCTTAACCTCTAAGCAGTTTCACGTACTATTTAACTCTCTATTCAGAGTTCTTTTCAACTTTCCCTCACGGTACTTGTTTACTATCGGTCTCATGGTTATATTTAGTTTTAGATGGAGTTTACCACCCACTTAGTGCTGCACTATCAAGCAACACGACTCTTTGGAAACATCATCTAGTAATCATTAACGTTATACGGGCCTGGCACCCTCTATGGGTAAATGGCCTCATTTAAGAAGGACTTAAATCGTTAATTTCTCATACTAGAATATTGACGCTCCATACACTGCATCTCACATTTGCCATATAGACAAAGTGACTTAGTGCTGAACTGATTTCTTTTCGCTCGCCGCTACTAAGAAAATCCTTGTTAGTTTCTTTTCCTCCCCTAATTAATATGCTTAAATTCAGGGGGTAGTCCCATATGAGTTGAGGTTGTATAAAGCAATGTATATATATATATAAACAATATATCTCTATGAAGAACAATATATTTGATATATTTTCAATTTTCGCATCTTTAAATAAGAGACAATTCTAGTTAAAAAAAATTTAATTTTTTTTATGCTAGACATTTCTCAGTATTATTTGAATTGAAAAAAGAAAGAATTGTATATCTTCATTTTTTCTTTTATAAATATTTGAGATAATTGCTTTTATATTTAATATTATGAATATATAAATATATCCAATAATATACCATATGCATATCATTATAAAAATATATAATAATAAGCAACTTTATTAGCATAGTCTTACAACCCTCAACCATATGTAGTCCAAGCAGCACTATAAAATTAATTAAAGTACATAACAGCATGGACTGCGATATGCGTTCAAAATGTCGATGTTCATGTGTCCTGCAGTTCACACGATGACGCACAGTTTGCTGCGTTCTTCATCGACCCATGAGCCGAGTGATCCACCGCTTAGAGTTTTATAAATATATATAAATATACAATTCGTCAATTATGTTTTTATTGAAAGAAATTAAAAATACACCATTTAACTGGCATATATCAATTCCTTCAATAAAGTTATTTTTATACCTAAAATAATTGTTGCGAAATGTCTTAGTTTTATATAATCAATATAAATATAATTTATATTGTTTTAATATTATATAAAGCATTAACCTGTATATCAGGTACAACAATGTATATTTTAGGTGTTGCATTTATCAATGTATGCGCATAATTTAATATGAACAATACATCACGCAACGCATGTATATTAATTAAATATACACGCAATTTATATTCAATATATTCGTCTATATTTAAACATATAAAATATGTTTAATTTTTTTATATACCTAAAATAATTGTTGCGAAATGTCTTAGTTTTATATAATCAATATAAATATAATTTATATTGTTTTAATATTATATAAAGCATTAACCTGTATATCAGGTACAACAATGTATATTTTAGGTGTTGCATTTATCAATGTATGCGCATAATTTAATATGAACAATACATCACGCAACGCATGTATATTAATTAAATATACACGCAATTTATATTGAAGACAACAAATGGTCTATATATTCAATATAATATATATGTCTTTTATTTTTGGGTAATTTTTATTTATATATTTATATATAATAAATATTTTAATAACGGATAAGATTCATTCAATAATGATCCTTCCGCAGGTTCACCTACGGAAACCTTGTTACGACTTTTACTTCCTCTAAATAATCAAGTTCGGTCAACTTCTGCGAAACAACCGTAACACACAAGGCGTCACAGTGATCACGTCCGGAGACCTCACTAAATAATTCAATCGGTAGTAGCGACGGGCGGTGTGCACAAAGGGCAGGGACGTAATCAATGCGAGTTAATGACTCACACTTACTAGGAATTCCAAGTTCATGTGAACAGTTTCAGTTCACAATCCCAAGCATGAAAGTGGTTCAGCGGTTTACCCGGACCTCTCGGTCTAGGAAATACACGTTGATACTTTCATTGTAGCGCGCGTGCAGCCCAGGACATCTAAGGGCATCACAGACCTGTTATTGCTCAATCTCATTATTGCTAGACGCAATTTGTCCATTTAAGAAGCTAGTATCCTTATAATGGGACAAACCAACAGGTACGGCTCCACTTATATAAACACATTCAAACACAATAAACATTTTACTGCTACCATGAATGAAGGCTATATAAGCTTCAACACCATAATCCTGAAGATATCTATTTAATATATTTGAGTCTCGTTCGTTATCGGAATTAACCAGACAAATCACTCCACGAACTAAGAACGGCCATGCACCACCACCCATAGATTCGAGAAAGAGCTATCAATCTGTCTTACACACTTATGTTCGGACCTGGTAAGTTTTCCCGTGTTGAGTCAAATTAAGCCGCAGGCTCCACTCCTGGTGGTGCCCTTCCGTCAATTCCTTTAAGTTTCAGCTTTGCAACCATACTTCCCCCGGAGCCCAAAAGCTTTGGTTTCCCGGGAAGCGACTGAGAGAGCCATAAAAGTAGCTACACCCAATTGCTAGCTGGCATCGTTTATGGTTAGAACTAGGGCGGTATCTGATCGCCTTCGAACCTCTAACTTTCGTTCTTGATTAATGAAAACATCTTTGGCAAATGCTTTCGCTTAAGTTAGTCTTACGACGGTCCAAGAATTTCACCTCTCGCGTCGTAATACTAATGCCCCCAAACTGCTTCTATTAATCATTACCTCTTGATCTGAAAACCAATGAAAGCAGAACAGAGGTCTTATTTCATTATCCCATGCACAGAATATTCAGGCATTTGAAGCCTGCTTTAAGCACTCTAATTTGTTCAAAGTAATTGTACCGGCCCACAATAACACTCGTTTAAGAGCACTAATGCAGGTTTTTAAATAGGAGGAACATATGAAAAAATACAAGTATTTAAACATATATAAGAACTCCACCGGTAATACGCTTACATACATAAAGGTATAGTACTAACTACAATTGTATGTTGTACTACCCGTATGAAGCACAAGTTCAACTACGAACGTTTTAACCGCAACAACTTTAATATACGCTATTGGAGCTGGAATTACCGCGGCTGCTGGCACCAGACTTGCCCTCCAATTGGTCCTTGTTAAAGGATTTAAAGTGTACTCATTCCAATTACAGGGCCTCGGATATGAGTCCTGTATTGTTATTTTTCGTCACTACCTCCCCGAGCTGGGAGTGGGTAATTTACGCGCCTGCTGCCTTCCTTAGATGTGGTAGCCGTTTCTCAGGCTCCCTCTCCGGAATCGAACCCTGATTCCCCGTTACCCGTTGCAACCATGGTAGTCCTAGATACTACCATCAAAAGTTGATAGGGCAGACATTTGAAAGATCTGTCGTCGGTACAAGACCATACGATCTGCATGTTATCTAGAGTTCAACCAATATAACGATCTTGCGATCGCTTGGTTTTAGCCTAATAAAAGCACATGTCCCATAAGGTTCATGTTTTAATTGCATGTATTAGCTCTAGAATTACCACAGTTATCCAAGTAACTGTTAACGATCTAAGGAACCATAACTGATATAATGAGCCTTTTGCGGTTTCACTTTTAATGCGTGTGTACTTAGACATGCATGGCTTAATCTTTGAGACAAGCATATAACTACTGGCAGGATCAACCAGAATAATGTTTATATCTTTGATATATTTCATTTTCATATTGATATATAGAAAATAAATATTGCAAATATTTGTATAAATTAAAATATTAACGAATTTGGCCAATTATTATATGGCATTCAATATTCGTTCATTTATTAAAATATATATATATATATATATATTTATAATATATCCCTCGGGTGCCCAACGCATACACCTCAGGGTATATTTTTTTCATGGCTTTTTCTTAAACCCTCGTTTGTGTTAGGGTATTTATATGAGCGGGCGGTCTTTTTATTTATATAAGCCTTCTTTAATATTTTTTTTAATAAAATACAATATTATGCATATATTTAATTCTAAAATATCTTTATATTTTCACATACAACAATTTGTATATATTCACATATATATATTTGCTTAATTTTATAATAAAATTATCGCATATGTATTTTGATAATAAATTTAAAATTTATTTTCTTTGTATATAAAAGTCTAGTTTTATATGATATAAAACTAAGCACTTTTTAATTTTCATATATTTATATATTTTCATATATATAGTTTATTCATATTTATTTATACAATAATAATAATAATAATATTACTACTATTATCATATACGTATATGAAATTAAATTTAATTCCATATACTTACTAGGATATAATAAAAAGAAATTTTTATTTGCCTAGAACCAGAAATTAACGATAATAATTGGAAACTTGTCAAATTATAATTTATAATAAGACGTAGACGCTTCAACGATATTATCTAAGTATACAATATAGTGTATATATAATATATAATATAGTATGTTATATTATATAGATAGGCTTACACCACCTACCATATATACCTTTTTGACCACACTTTCGTCAAGCTGGGTATTTATTTGCCTTCTTTCCCTCACCTAAAAATACTCATCGGTATTTTAGTATATTCATATAATATAAATAATATACTATATTGGTAGGACGACACCACCTACCCTATATACCTTTTTGAACACACTTTCGTCAAGCTGGGTATTTATTTGCCTTTTTACCCTCACCTAAATATACTCATCGGTATATTTCAGTATATTTTAGTATATCCATATGAATATGTATATCCATATCCATATCCATATCCATATCCATATGAAAATAATTTAATATTTCCATATTTATTATAATATAATAAATATTATTATATTATATATTATATGGTAGGCTATCCCCATCACCTACCATATATTTCATATACATATAAATATTTTCATATCCATATATATTTTTTTATATTCATATATTTTCATATATGTTATATGCATATGTATTCATAACCATATGCTCATATATTAATACTGGCGGTCTTCTGTTTAATATAATATTATTTTAATATTATATTGGCAGGCTGAACACCACCTACCCTATATACCTTTTTGAACACGGTTTCGTCAATCCGGTCATTTATTGTATGGGAAGTATGACTTTCCCACACATATTTGGATATCCATACGATTGCATATCCATATGAAAATATTTTTAATATTTTTAATATATTTTTAATATTTCCATATTTAATATAATATAATTAAATTATTATATTATATATTATATGGTAGGCTATCACCATCACCTACCATATATTTCATATACATATAAATATTTTCATATCCATATATATTTTTTTATATTCATATATTTTCATATATGTTATATGCATATGTATTCATAACCATATGCTTATATATTAATACTGGCGGTCTTCTGTTTAATATAATATTATTTTAATATTATATTGGTAGGCCGAACACCACCTACCCTATATACCTTTTTGAACACGGTTTCGTCAATCCGGTCATTTATTGTATGGGAAGTATGACTTTCCCACACATATTTGGATATCCATACGATTGCATATCCATATGAAAATATTTTTAATATTTTTAATATATTTTTAATATTTCCATATTTAATATAATATAATTAAATTATTATATTATATATTATATGGTAGGCTATCACCATCACCTACCATATATTTCATATACATATAAATATTTTCATATCCATATATATTTTTTTATATTCATATATTTTCATATATGTTATATGCATATGTATTCATAACCATATGCTCATATATTAATACTGGCGGTCTTCTGTTTAATATAATATTATTTTAATATTATATTGGTAGGCCGAACACCACCTACCCTATATACCTTTTTGAACACGGTTTCGTCAATCCGGTCATTTATTGTATGGGAAGTATGACTTTCCCACACATATTTGGATATCCATACGATTGCATATCCATATGAAAATATTTTTAATATTTTTAATATATTTTTAATATTTCCATATTTAATATAATATAATTAAATTATTATATTATATATTATATGGTAGGCTATCCTCATCACCTACCATATATTTCATATACATATAAATATTTTCATATCCATATATATTTTTTTATATTCATATATTTTCATATATGTTATATGCATATGTATTCATAACCATATGCTCATATATTAATACTGGCGGTCTTCTGTTTAATATAATATTATTTTAATATTATATTGGCAGGCTGAACACCACCTACCCTATATACCTTTTTGAACACGGTTTCGTCAATCCGGTCATTTATTGTATGGGAAGTATGACTTTCCCACACATATTTGGATATCCATACGATTGCATATCCATATGAAAATATTTTTAATATTTTTAATATATTTTTAATATTTCCATATTTAATATAATATAATTAAATTATTATATTATATATTATATGGTAGGCTAACATCATCACCTACCATATATTCCATATACATATAAATATTTTCATATTCATATATATTTTTTTTATATATTCATATATTTTCATATATGTTATATGCATATGTATTCATAACCATATGCTTATATATTAATACTGGCGATCTTCTGTTTAATATAATATTATTTTAATATTATATTGGCAGGCTGAACACCACCTACCCTATATACCTTTTTGAACACGGTTTCGTCAATCCGGTCATTTATTGTATGGGAAGTATGACTTTCCCACACATATTTGGATATCCATACGATTGCATATCCATATGAAAATATTTTTAATATTTTTAATATATTTTTAATATTTCCATATTTAATATAATATAATTAAATTATTATATTATATATTATATGGTAGGCTAACATCATCACCTACCATATATTCCATATACATATAAATATGTTCATATTCATCTATATTTTTTTTTATTATTTTATATATTTTCATATATGTTATATGCATATGTATTCATAACCATATGCTTATATATTAATACTGGCGATCTTCTGTTTAATATAATATTATTTTAATATTATATTGGCAGGCTGAACACCACCTACCCTATATACCTTTTTGAACACGGTTTCGTCAATCCGGTCATTTATTGTATGGGAAGTATGACTTTCCCACACATATTTGGATATCCATACGATTGCATATCCATATGAAAATATTTTTAATATTTTTAATATATTTTTAATATTTCCATATTTAATATAATATAATTAAATTATTATATTATATATTATATGGTAGGCTATCACCATCACCTACCATATATTTCATATACATATAAATATTTTCATATCCATATATATTTTTTTATATTCATATATTTTCATATATGTTATATGCATATGTATTCATAACCATATGCTTATATATTAATACTGGCGGTCTTCTGTTTAATATAATATTATTTTAATATTATATTGGTAGGCCGAACACCACCTACCCTATATACCTTTTTGAACACGGTTTCGTCAATCCGGTCATTTATTGTATGGGAAGTATGACTTTCCCACACATATTTGGATATCCATACGATTGCATATCCATATGAAAATATTTTTAATATTTTTAATATATTTTTAATATTTCCATATTTAATATAATATAATTAAATTATTATATTATATATTATATGGTAGGCTATCACCATCACCTACCATATATTTCATATACATATAAATATTTTCATATCCATATATATTTTTTTATATTCATATATTTTCATATATGTTATATGCATATGTATTCATAACCATATGCTCATATATTAATACTGGCGGTCTTCTGTTTAATATAATATTATTTTAATATTATATTGGTAGGCCGAACACCACCTACCCTATATACCTTTTTGAACACGGTTTCGTCAATCCGGTCATTTATTGTATGGGAAGTATGACTTTCCCACACATATTTGGATATCCATACGATTGCATATCCATATGAAAATATTTTTAATATTTTTAATATATTTTTAATATTTCCATATTTAATATAATATAATTAAATTATTATATTATATATTATATGGTAGGCTATCCTCATCACCTACCATATATTTCATATACATATAAATATTTTCATATCCATATATATTTTTTTATATTCATATATTTTCATATATGTTATATGCATATGTATTCATAACCATATGCTCATATATTAATACTGGCGGTCTTCTGTTTAATATAATATTATTTTAATATTATATTGGCAGGCTGAACACCACCTACCCTATATACCTTTTTGAACACGGTTTCGTCAATCCGGTCATTTATTGTATGGGAAGTATGACTTTCCCACACATATTTGGATATCCATACGATTGCATATCCATATGAAAATATTTTTAATATTTTTAATATATTTTTAATATTTCCATATTTAATATAATATAATTAAATTATTATATTATATATTATATGGTAGGCTAACATCATCACCTACCATATATTCCATATACATATAAATATTTTCATATTCATATATATTTTTTTTTATATATTCATATATTTTCATATATGTTATATGCATATGTATTCATAACCATATGCTTATATATTAATACTGGCGATCTTCTGTTTAATATAATATTATTTTAATATTATATTGGTAGGCCGAACACCACCTACCCTATATACCTTTTTGAACACGGTTTCGTCAATCCGGTCATTTATCGTATAGGAAGTACGACTTTCCCACACATATTTGGATATCCATACGATTGCATATCCATATGAAAATATTTTTAATATTTTTAATATTCGTGAGTTTTTAATCGGGACAGAAGGAATCTCTTGAATTGAATCATGCGCGTCACTAATAAGATGACGAGGCATTTGGCTACCTATGCGAAAGTAATTCAACTCCCGCCGTCTTAAGGTTTAAGACTTATAACAATATATGTTTAATATTTTTAATATCCGTGAGGTTTTAAATAGGGACAGAAGGAATCTCTTGAATTGAATCATGCGCGTCACTAATAAGATGACGAGGCATTTGGCTACCTATGCGAAAGTAATTCAACTCCCGCCGTCTTAAGGTTTAAGACTTATAACAATATATGTTTAATATTTTTAATATCCGTGAGGTTTTAAATAGGGACAGAAGGAATCTCTTGAATTGAATCATGCGCGTCACTAATAAGATGACGAGGCATTTGGCTACCTATGCGAAAGTAATTCAACTCCCGCCGTCTTAAGGTTTAAGACTTATAACAATATATGTTTAATATTTTTAATATCCGTGAGGTTTTAAATAGGGACAGAAGGAATCTCTTGAATTGAATCATGCGCGTCACTAATAAGATGACGAGGCATTTGGCTACCTATGCGAAAGTAATTCAACTCCCGCCGTCTTAAGGTTTAAGACTTATAACAATATATGTTTAATATTTTAATATCCGTGAGGTTTTAAATAGGGACAGAAGGAATCTCTTGAATTGAATCATGCGCGTCACTAATAAGATGACAAGGCATTTGGCTACCTATGCGAAAGTAATTCAACTCCCGCCGTCTTAAGGTTTAAGACTTATAACAATATATGTTTAATATTTTTAATATCCGTGAGGTTTTAAATAGGGACAGAAGGAATCTCTTGAATTGAATCATGCGCGTCACTAATAAGATGACGAGGCATTTGGCTACCTATGCGAAAGTAATTCAACTCCCGCCGTCTTAAGGTTTAAGACTTATAACAATATATGTTTAATATTTTTAATATCCGTGAGGTTTTAAATAGGGACAGAAGGAATCTCTTGAATTGAATCATGCGCGTCACTAATAAGATGACGAGGCATTTGGCTACCTATGCGAAAGTAATTCAACTCCCGCCGTCTTAAGGTTTAAGACTTATAACAATATATGTTTAATATTTTTAATATCCGTGAGGTTTTAAATAGGGACAGAAGGAATCTCTTGAATTGAATCATGCGCGTCACTAATAAGATGACAAGGCATTTGGCTACCTATGCGAAAGTAATTCAACTCCCGCCGTCTTAAAGTTTAAGACTTATAACAATATAAATGAAAAATATTATTTTCATTTTTCACGTCACTAATAAGATGACGAGGCATTTGGCTACCTAAACGAAAGTAATTCATCTTCCGCCGTTATAAGGTTTAAGACTTATAACAATATAAATGAAAAATATTATTTTCATTTTTCACGTCACTAATAAGATGACGAGGCATTTGGCTACCTATGCGAAAGTAATTCAACTCCCGCCGTCTTAAAGTTTAAGACTTATAACAATATAAATGAAAAATATTATTTTCATTTTTCACGTCACTATTAAGATGACGAGGCATTTGGCTACCTAAACGAAAGTAATTCATCTTCCGCCGTTATAAGGTTTAAGACTTATAACAATATAAATGAAAAATATTATTTTCATTTTTCACGTCACTAATAAGATGACGAGGCATTTGGCTACCTATGCGAAAGTAATTCAACTCCCGCCGTCTTAAAGTTTAAGACTTATAACAATATAAATGAAAAATATTATTTTCATTTTTCACGTCACTAATAAGATGACGAGGCATTTGGCTACCTATGCGAAAGTAATTCAACTCCCGCCGTCTTAAGGTTTAAGACTTATAACAATATATGTTTAATATTTTTAATATCCGTGAGGTTTTAAATAGGGACAGAAGGAATCTCTTGAATTGAATCATGCGCGTCACTAATAAGATGACGAGGCATTTGGCTACCTATGCGAAAGTAATTCAACTCCCGCCGTCTTAAGGTTTAAGACTTATAACAATATATGTTTAATATTTTTAATATCCGTGAGGTTTTAAATAGGGACAGAAGGAATCTCTTGAATTGAATCATGCGCGTCACTAATAAGATGACGAGGCATTTGGCTACCTATGCGAAAGTAATTCAACTCCCGCCGTCTTAAAGTTTAAGACTTATAACAATATAAATGAAAAATATTATTTTCATTTTTCACGTCACTAATAAGATGACGAGGCATTTGGCTACCTAAAAGAAAGTAATTCATCTTCCGCCGTTATAAGGTTTAAGACTTATAACAATATAAATGAAAAATATTATTTTCATTTTTCACGTCACTAATAAGATGACGAGGCATTTGGCTACCTAAACGAAAGTAATTCAACTCCCGCCGTCTTAAGGTTTAAGACTTATAACAATATAAATGAAAAATATTATTTTCATTTTTCACGTCACTAATAAGATGACGAAACAGTTAGTAGGCCACAATTAGTAGGGAAACGTGGACAACCCGTGATAAATCCTTATATGCTTTCTTAGATATAGCATATAAAGATTTTTTATACTAAATATACATATTTACACATGCATATTTACATTTTTTTTATATTTCGAATCATCAAGCAAAGGATAAGCTTCAGTGGATCGCAGTATGGCAGCTGCTCAACCACTTACAACACCTTGCCCGTTACAAAAGTCGTTTACAATTGATTCTAGGCTTTGTCATTGTATTAAATAATGTTTTCATATGTAACTAGCATGGCATCAGGTGATCAAAGATCCTCCCAATTTACTATGTTACAAATTACATTGGCATCACATCCATTGTCGTTTAAAATATAAATAATAAACTTTAAATGGTTTAGAAGCCATACAATGCAAATTGCCCCTTATTTATCATTGCAGTCCAGCACGGATACGACCTTAGAGGCGTTCAGGCATAATCCAACGGACGTAGCGTCATACCACTGTTCGCTCGAACAAGTATTGTGCCATTGGTCCGTACCTGCGGTTCCTCTCGTACTACGCAGGAATGCTGTCGCAACAACGTTTTGTCATTAGTAGGGTAAAACTAACCTGTCTCACGACGGTCTAAACCCAGCTCACGTTCCCTTGCATGGGTGAACAATCCAACGCTTGGTGAATTTTGCTTCACAATGATAGGAAGAGCCGACATCGAAGGATCAAAAAGCGACGTCGCTATGAACGCTTGGCCGCCACAAGCCAGTTATCCCTATGGTAACTTTTCTGACACCTCTTGTTAAAAACTCTTTAAACCAAAAGGATCGATAGGCCGAGCTTTTGCTGTCCCTGTGTGTACTGAACACCGAGATCAAGTCAGCATTTGCCCTTTTGCTCTATGTGTGGTTTCTGTCCGCACTGAGCTGGCCTTGGGACACCTCCGTTATTATTTGAGAGATGTACCGCCCCAGTCAAACTCCCTACCTGGCAATGTCCTTGAATTGGATCATACCTGAGTAATTGGAGTTATACCAAATTTTCAAATCGATAATACATGAATGCATCTCTCATTAAAGAATTTGTTTGCGATTATATAACAAACTCGTGATACTTTGATCAAGAAGCTTGCATCAAAACCCAATACCATAAGATATAATAAATATATCCGTATAATGGCTAGGAAATGATACACGTTCCATTTAATCAAGTAAGTAAGGAAACAATAAGAGTAGTGGTATTTCATTGTCGATACCAAACCGAAGTCTAATATCTCCCACTTATTCTACACCTCTTATGTCTCCTTACACTGCCAGATTAGAGTCAAGCTCAAAAGGGTCTTCTTTCCCCGCTAATTATTCCAAGCCCGTTCCCTTGGCTGTGGTTTCGCTAGATAGTAGATAGGGACAGAAGGAATCTCGTTAATCCATTCATGCGCGTCACTAATTAGATGACGAGGCATTTGGCTACCTTAAGAGAGTCATAGTTACTCCCGCCGTTGACCCGCGCTTACTTGAATTTCTTCACTTTGACATTCAGAGCACTGGGCAGAAATCACATTGTGTCAACACCCGCTAGGGCCATCACAATGCTTTGTTTTAATTAGACAGTCGGATTCCCCAAGTCCGTGCCAGTTCTGAATTGATTGTTAATTGATAATCGTTATAATTAATAAGAACTAATTGGTTTGCCGCAACTAGTATTCTCAAAATTTTAGCAAGAAAGTTCCACAATTGGATACGTAACTAAACTATCCGGGGAACAAGTTACAACCATAAATGATTATAACTCTATTTACCCAGAACGAGCACATAAACCATATTATTGTTTCCCAATCAAGCCCGACTATCTCAATCTTCAGAGCCAATCCTTATCCCGAAGTTACGGATCTAATTTGCCGACTTCCCTTACCTACATTATTCTATCGACTAGAGACTCTTCACCTTGGAGACCAGCTGCGGATATTGGTACGGCCTGTTGAGAAGTTTGCGTATCCCCACCATAAATTTTCAAGGTCCGAGGAGAAAATATCGACACAACAGTATATGTCATGCTCTTCTAGCCCATCTACCATATCTCTCTGCGAAAGACTTCCATGGTAGTACGACTATAAAACAGAAAAGAAAACTCTTCCGATATCTCTCGACGGCTTCTTTATGGTCGTTCCTGTTGCCAGGATGAGCACGAGGCCCATATTTAATAACAAACGGATACTCAACAGGTTACGGAATTGGAACCGTATTCCCTTTCGTTCAAAATTATTCAAGTATATAATTTTCACAATAATTGTAATATTTATTTTTACTTGAAAATTTTCGGCTTTCGCCTTGAACTTAGGACCGACTAACTCGTGATCAACCACTGTTCACACGAAACCCTTCTCCACTTCAGTCCTCCAAGGTCTCATTCGATTATTTGCTACTACCACCAAGATCTGTACCAATAGCAGCTCCATGCAGGCTTACGCCAAACACTTCTACGCATACCATTGTACCTTCCTACTCACTAAAGTTTCAAAATTTATATTACAAGTAATATAAATCATCTACTTTAGCGGTAATGTATAGGTATACAACTTAAGCGCCATCCATTTTAAGGGCTAGTTGCTTCGGCAGGTGAGTTGTTACACACTCCTTAGCGGATTTCGACTTCCATGATCACCGTCCTGCTGTTTTAAGCAACCAACGCCTTTCATGGTTTCTGCATGAGTTGTTAATTTGGGCACCGTAACATTACGTTTGGTTCATCCCACAGCGCCAGTTCTGCTTACCAAAAGTGGCCCACTGGGCACATTATATCATAACCTTAAACTTCATATCAAGAAAGTTAAGGTTCTTACCCATTTAAAGTTTGAGAATAGGTTAAGATCGTTTCGACCCTAAGGCCTCTAATCATTCGCTTTACCAGATAAGATTATTTTATATAACATTAAAATGCACCAGCTATCCTGAGGGAAACTTCGGAAGGAACCAGCTACTAGATGGTTCGATTGGTCTTTCGCCCCTATACTCAATTCTGACAATCGATTTGCACGTCAGAACTGTTTCGGTCTTCCATCAGGGTTTCCCTGACTTCAACCTGATCAAGTATAGTTCACCATCTTTCGGGTCACAGCATATCTGCTCAAGGTACGTTCCAGTTAGAGGCATAAATAATATAAATATTATTATACATAACTATATAGAACGCCCCGGGATTGTGTTAATTAACTATAAAATAGTTAAAAAACTAATCCCATTAATAGTCAAGTTAATTACGCTATTAGGTTTTATATCCCAATAACTTGCACATATGTTAGACTCCTTGGTCCGTGTTTCAAGACGGGTCCCGAAGGTATCCTGAATCTTTCGCATTAATAACCATACAAGTGCATATAAAAAACAGCAAAATCAATGACAATTATGCCATTAATAATTCCGAAAAATTAACGCACTGTATTCTTATTAATCTATCAACACTTTATCAAATAATGACATTTATCCTATGTTAAAATGCAAGCATAATAATTTGAATAAACTATAAGTCATATTTTATGATAAATTATATGTTAATAGATTACAATGTCCTTATATGGAAAAAATGCACACTATTTCTATAATATTATTTAAATATTATAACTTTATGATGAATTTTCCATAATGGATATTCAGGTTCATCGGGCTTAACCTCTAAGCAGTTTCACGTACTATTTAACTCTCTATTCAGAGTTCTTTTCAACTTTCCCTCACGGTACTTGTTTACTATCGGTCTCATGTTTATATTTAGTTTTAGATGGAGTTTACCACCCACTTAGTGCTGCACTATCAAGCAACACGATCTTTGGAAACATCATCTAGTAATCATTAACGTTATACGGGCCTGGCACCCTCTATGGGTAAATGGCCTCATTTAAGAAGGACTTAAATCGTTAATTCTCATACTAGAATATTGACGCTCCATACACTGCATCTCACATTTGCCATATATACAAGTGACTTAGTGCTGAACTGATTTCTTTTCGCTCGCCGCTACTAAGAAAAATCCTTGTTAGTTTCTTTTCCTCCCTACCCATCCAGAATCCCTCTCCTGGAGTTCATCGGCTTTTGCAATTAACATTTCGTTATCGTCATTTAAAATGTATTCGACGTCATTATATGAGCTGACGTAAATTGCTTTATAGTTTGTCGAGAAATGTTTTGTTTCCTCTTGCATCTTATCAGTTTCTTCAGTCGGTTTTACATATTTTCCATGAACTGATAGACGCACTTTTATAGCTCTTAATTCGCTAAGTGCATATTTTATAATGTTTATAGATTATTTTTACATCCAATGTAAAATTCTTTTAAATCTAGATCGCGCACTCCGAAACTTTATACTTTTTTGTGTAAAAAGTATCACTTTGGGTTATAGGAAAAATGTTAGCATTTTGCCACACAAGTTTCCTTAATGCTGCTCTATGATTTGGAGAATGTAAATGAATTCTTTCCTCAACGAAAGCACAATTTTGCTTACAATCGGGACAAATATTCTTCTCAGCAATTATGCGGTCTAGTCTAGCCCTTTTTGATGTTGATGGCTGTTCTTCAATATCCATGGGTTGCCCCTCTTGAGGGCTAGTTTCCTTGGACACACCAGCCTTCCGTTTGACCGCTGATGATACGTTGAAAATACTATGTTTTGATGTAGTTCCTTGGTTCCTGATTCCTTGAATTTTTGGTTGTTGATTTTCCTCCTGCTTTTTGGTCACCGTTGTTCGCGAACGATACAAAGCTTTCGCCAAACCGTTGGCCTGAGATTTCTTCTTCATCTCCGAGAAGGCATTTCGAGGTCCTTCACATCGATCATAATGAGTTATAAACTCATTCACACTAATAACTTTAGAGCACAAGTCACACGCAACTTTCGACTCCATTTTTATGATTTAGGTTTTTGTTTTTATTTTTTTGTAAAAAGAAAAAGCGTAAAAATTGCTTTAACCGGCAAGGCAAGATTTATACTAAAAATTTGATTCTTAGCATAAACCTCAAAACCTATTGATCCTCGAAAACGGAAAACAGGTACTTGTGTTTGAATGTATTGGTATCATCAATACATGTACATGAGTTAACGCATGAAAACCACCCCAATTTTCCCCACATTTTTCCGGTTAATGAATCGGGAAAACCAATCAGAAGACTCGAAAGAAAAGATAACGCTTAGAGCCTAGAGCCTACAGTAGGGAGTAAATAGGCAATCGGCTGATTTCTTGCGTCATATCCGTGTATGCATGTATATGTTGGTGGGAACGTAAATCCACAATCCAATATACACTCACATATATATATAATCCTAAATAAAAAATACATATTGACCTTTCATCCGACCCTGACATAAATATGTCTCCTGCAAGAAAGTGATAAAAAGGGATCGCAGCAGGTCAATTGGTTCCTTTTTTTTTTCTTGACCCTTCAGGGTGGATTTTCACTTTTCTACGAAAAGGTTTTCTTGTGATATACTTACTCCTTGTAAAATTCTGTATTATATTTTATATTATAAAATTAAATTTCTGTACATAAGTCCGAGTTAATTTAAAATTAATTAAAAAAGAATTGGAGTAAAAAATCCTTTTAAATGATATGCAACACCATAATAAAATTTTGGATATTTTTTTTTTAAATAATTATTTGTTCTTCATCATTAATTTTAAATTAATTACAAAATAATTATAATAAAATACATTTTTAAATGAACTGCAGCACCATGAATATAATTTTTGTAAATAAGCATTTTATTTTTTGTTAATCAATTTTATTTATTTTTTCACGATCCTGAATCTTATTTATTTTTTCACGATCCTGAATCTTAGACAGGTATCTTAAGTGGACAGTTGAATTTGTAGGGAATTAGGCAAACGGCGTATAAGCACCAGAAAAATTTTAGTAGTATGTAATTAGGCAAACGATGATCCTAGCAAGTTTCATTTTTACATGATCTTTTCTTTACATGCATATTTCCCTTAATGGGACCCAATGCAAGATATCAGAAAATATAGAAAACATAGACAAGATATCAGAAAATATAGAAAACATAGACGGCGATGATCCTGGCAAGTATAATTTTTGGCATGATCGTTTGCTTTTATGCCAATAGAGGGCGTATAAAATATTACGGTAGATGGCGCTGCCCAATTTTACACAAACTTGACCCATAGATGGCGCCACTAAATTTACGTCGTACGCCGTTTGCCTAATTACATACTACTAAAATTTTTCTGGTGCTTATACGCCGTTTGCCTAATTCCCTACAAATTCAACTGTCCACTTAAGATACCTGTCTAAGATTCAGGATCGTGAAAAAATAAATAAGATTCAGGATCGTGAAAAAATAAATAAAATTGATTAACAAAAAATAAAATGCTTATTTACAAAAATTATATTCATGGTGCTGCAGTTCATTTAAAAATGTATTTTATTATAATTATTTTGTAATTAATTTAAAATTAATGATGAAGAACAAATAATTATTTAAAAAAAAAATATCCAAAATTTTATTATGGTGTTGCATATCATTTAAAAGGATTTTTTACTCCAATTCTTTTTTAATTAATTTTAAATTAACTCGGACTTATGTACAGAAATTTAATTTTATAATATAAAATATAATACAGAATTTTACAAGGAGTAAGTATATCACAAGAAAACCTTTTCGTAGAAAAGTGAAAATCCACCCTGAAGGGTCAAGAAAAAAAAAAGGAACCAATTGACCTGCTGCGATCCCTTTTTATCACTTTCTTGCAGGAGACATATTTATGTCAGGGTCGGATGAAAGGTCAATATGTATTTTTTATTTAGGATTATATATATATGTGAGTGTATATTGGATTGTGGATTTACGTTCCCACCAACATATACATGCATACACGGATATGACGCAAGAAATCAGCCGATTGCCTATTTACTCCCTACTAATTTTATTTATTTTTTCACGATCCTGAATCTTATTTATTTTTTCACGATCCTGAATCTTAGACAGGTATCTTAAGTGGACAGTTGAATTTGTAGGGAATTAGGCAAACGGCGTATAAGCACCAGAAAAATTTTAGTAGTATGTAATTAGGCAAACGATGATCCTAGCAAGTTTCATTTTTACATGATCTTTTCTTTACATGCATATTTCCCTTAATGGGACCCAATGCAAGATATCAGAAAATATAGAAAACATAGACAAGATATCAGAAAATATAGAAAACATAGACGGCGATGATCCTGGCAAGTATAATTTTTGGCATGATCGTTTGCTTTTATGCCAATAGAGGGCGTATAAAATATTACGGTAGATGGCGCTGCCCAATTTTACACAAACTTGACCCATAGATGGCGCCACTAAATTTACGTCGTACGCCGTTTGCCTAATTACATACTACTAAAATTTTTCTGGTGCTTATACGCCGTTTGCCTAATTCCCTACAAATTCAACTGTCCACTTAAGATACCTGTCTAAGATTCAGGATCGTGAAAAAATAAATAAGATTCAGGATCGTGAAAAAATAAATAAAATTGATTAACAAAAAATAAAATGCTTATTTACAAAAATTATATTCATGGTGCTGCAGTTCATTTAAAAATGTATTTTATTATAATTATTTTGTAATTAATTTAAAATTAATGATGAAGAACAAATAATTATTTAAAAAAAAAATATCCAAAATTTTATTATGGTGTTGCATATCATTTAAAAGGATTTTTTACTCCAATTCTTTTTTAATTAATTTTAAATTAACTCGGACTTATGTACAGAAATTTAATTTTATAATATAAAATATAATACAGAATTTTACAAGGAGTAAGTATATCACAAGAAAACCTTTTCGTAGAAAAGTGAAAATCCACCCTGAAGGGTCAAGAAAAAAAAAAGGAACCAATTGACCTGCTGCGATCCCTTTTTATCACTTTCTTGCAGGAGACATATTTATGTCAGGGTCGGATGAAAGGTCAATATGTATTTTTTATTTAGGATTATATATATATGTGAGTGTATATTGGATTGTGGATTTACGTTCCCACCAACATATACATGCATACACGGATATGACGCAAGAAATCAGCCGATTGCCTATTTACTCCCTACTATATCAAATATATTGTTCTTCATAGAGATATATTGTTTATATATATATACATTGCTTTATACAACCTCAACTCATATGGGACTACCCCCTGAATTTAAGCATATTAATTAGGGGAGGAAAAGAAACTAACAAGGATTTTCTTAGTAGCGGCGAGCGAAAAGAAATCAGTTCAGCACTAAGTCACTTTGTCTATATGGCAAATGTGAGATGCAGTGTATGGAGCGTCAATATTCTAGTATGAGAAATTAACGATTTAAGTCCTTCTTAAATGAGGCCATTTACCCATAGAGGGTGCCAGGCCCGTATAACGTTAATGATTACTAGATGATGTTTCCAAAGAGTCGTGTTGCTTGATAGTGCAGCACTAAGTGGGTGGTAAACTCCATCTAAAACTAAATATAACCATGAGACCGATAGTAAACAAGTACCGTGAGGGAAAGTTGAAAAGAACTCTGAATAGAGAGTTAAATAGTACGTGAAACTGCTTAGAGGTTAAGCCCGATGAACCTGAATATCCATTATGGAAAATTCATCATTAAAGTTATAATATTTAAATAATATTATAGAAATAGTGTGCATTTTTTCCATATAAGGACATTGTAATCTATTAACATATATAATTTATCATAAAATATGACTTATAGTTTATTCAAATTATTATGCTTGCATTTTAACATAGGATAAATGTCATTAATTTGATAAAGTGTTGATAGATTAATAAGAATACAGTGCGTTAATTTTTCGGAATTATATAATGGCATAATTATCATTGATTTTTGTGTTTATTATATGCACTTGTATGATTAACAATGCGAAAGATTCAGGATACCTTCGGGACCCGTCTTGAAACACGGACCAAGGAGTCTAACATATGTGCAAGTTATTGGGATATAAACCTAATAGCGTAATTAACTTGACTATTAATGGGATTAGTTTTTTAACTATTTTATAGTTAATTAACACAATCCCGGGGCGTTCTATATAGTTATGTATAATAATATTTATATTATTTATGCCTCTAACTGGAACGTACCTTGAGCAGATATGCTGTGACCCGAAAGATGGTGAACTATACTTGATCAGGTTGAAGTCAGGGGAAACCCTGATGGAAGACCGAAACAGTTCTGACGTGCAAATCGATTGTCAGAATTGAGTATAGGGGCGAAAGACCAATCGAACCATCTAGTAGCTGGTTCCTTCCGAAGTTTCCCTCAGGATAGCTGGTGCATTTTAATGTTATATAAAATAATCTTATCTGGTAAAGCGAATGATTAGAGGCCTTAGGGTCGAAACGATCTTAACCTATTCTCAAACTTTAAATGGGTAAGAACCTTAACTTTCTTGATATGAAGTTTAAGGTTATGATATAATGTGCCCAGTGGGCCACTTTTGGTAAGCAGAACTGGCGCTGTGGGATGAACCAAACGTAATGTTACGGTGCCCAAATTAACAACTCATGCAGAAACCATGAAAGGCGTTGGTTGCTTAAAACAGCAGGACGGTGATCATGGAAGTCGAAATCCGCTAAGGAGTGTGTAACAACTCACCTGCCGAAGCAACTAGCCCTTAAAATGGATGGCGCTTAAGTTGTATACCTATACATTACCGCTAAAGTAGATGATTTATATTACTTGTAATATAAATTTTGAAACTTTAGTGAGTAGGAAGGTACAATGGTATGCGTAGAAGTGTTTGGCGTAAGCCTGCATGGAGCTGCTATTGGTACAGATCTTGGTGGTAGTAGCAAATAATCGAATGAGACCTTGGAGGACTGAAGTGGAGAAGGGTTTCGTGTGAACAGTGGTTGATCACGAGTTAGTCGGTCCTAAGTTCAAGGCGAAAGCCGAAAATTTTCAAGTAAAAATAAATATTACAATTATTGTGAAAATTATATACTTGAATAATTTTGAACGAAAGGGAATACGGTTCCAATTCCGTAACCTGTTGAGTATCCGTTTGTTATTAAATATGGGCCTCGTGCTCATCCTGGCAACAGGAACGACCATAAAGAAGCCGTCGAGAGATATCGGAAGAGTTTTCTTTTCTGTTTTATAGTCGTACTACCATGGAAGTCTTTCGCAGAGAGATATGGTAGATGGGCTAGAAGAGCATGACATATACTGTTGTGTCGATATTTTCTCCTCGGACCTTGAAAATTTATGGTGGGGATACGCAAACTTCTCAACAGGCCGTACCAATATCCGCAGCTGGTCTCCAAGGTGAAGAGTCTCTAGTCGATAGAATAATGTAGGTAAGGGAAGTCGGCAAATTAGATCCGTAACTTCGGGATAAGGATTGGCTCTGAAGATTGAGATAGTCGGGCTTGATTGGGAAACAATAATATGGTTTATGTGCTCGTTCTGGGTAAATAGAGTTATAATCATTTATGGTTGTAACTTGTTCCCCGGATAGTTTAGTTACGTATCCAATTGTGGAACTTTCTTGCTAAAATTTTTAAGAATACTAGTTGGGTCAAACCAATTAGTTCTTATTAATTATAACGATTATCAATTAACAATCAATTCAGAACTGGCACGGACTTGGGGAATCCGACTGTCTAATTAAAACAAAGCATTGTGATGGCCCTAGCGGGTGTTGACACAATGTGATTTCTGCCCAGTGCTCTGAATGTCAAAGTGAAGAAATTCAAGTAAGCGCGGGTCAACGGCGGGAGTAACTATGACTCTCTTAAGGTAGCCAAATGCCTCGTCATCTAATTAGTGACGCGCATGAATGGATTAACGAGATTCCTTCTGTCCCTATCTACTATCTAGCGAAACCACAGCCAAGGGAACGGGCTTGGAATAATTAGCGGGGAAAGAAGACCCTTTTGAGCTTGACTCTAATCTGGCAGTGTAAGGAGACATAAGAGGTGTAGAATAAGTGGGAGATATTAGACTTCGGTTTGGTATCGACAATGAAATACCACTACTCTTATTGTTTCCTTACTTACTTGATTAAATGGAACGTGTATCATTTCCTAGCCATTATACGGATATATTTATTATATCTTATGGTATTGGGTTTTGATGCAAGCTTCTTGATCAAAGTATCACGAGTTTGTTATATAATCGCAAACAAATTCTTTAATGAGAGATGCATTCATGTATTATCGATTTGAAAATTTGGTATAACTCCAATTACTCAGGTATGATCCAATTCAAGGACATTGCCAGGTAGGGAGTTTGACTGGGGCGGTACATCTCTCAAATAATAACGGAGGTGTCCCAAGGCCAGCTCAGTGCGGACAGAAACCACACATAGAGCAAAAGGGCAAATGCTGACTTGATCTCGGTGTTCAGTACACACAGGGACAGCAAAAGCTCGGCCTATCGATCCTTTTGGTTTAAAGAGTTTTTAACAAGAGGTGTCAGAAAAGTTACCATAGGGATAACTGGCTTGTGGCGGCCAAGCGTTCATAGCGACGTCGCTTTTTGATCCTTCGATGTCGGCTCTTCCTATCATTGTGAAGCAAAATTCACCAAGCGTTGGATTGTTCACCCATGCAAGGGAACGTGAGCTGGGTTTAGACCGTCGTGAGACAGGTTAGTTTTACCCTACTAATGACAAAACGTTGTTGCGACAGCATTCCTGCGTAGTACGAGAGGAACCGCAGGTACGGACCAATGGCACAATACTTGTTCGAGCGAACAGTGGTATGACGCTACGTCCGTTGGATTATGCCTGAACGCCTCTAAGGTCGTATCCGTGCTGGACTGCAATGATAAATAAGGGGCAATTTGCATTGTATGGCTTCTAAACCATTTAAAGTTTATTATTTATATTTTAAACGACAATGGATGTGATGCCAATGTAATTTGTAACATAGTAAATTGGGAGGATCTTTGATCACCTGATGCCATGCTAGTTACATATGAAAACATTATTTAATACAATGACAAAGCCTAGAATCAATTGTAAACGACTTTTGTAACGGGCAAGGTGTTGTAAGTGGTTGAGCAGCTGCCATACTGCGATCCACTGAAGCTTATCCTTTGCTTGATGATTCGAAATATAAAAAAAATGTAAATATGCATGTGTAAATATGTATATTTAGTATAAAAAATCTTTATATGCTATATCTAAGAAAGCATATAAGGATTTATCACGGGTTGTCCACGTTTCCCTACTAATTGTGGCCTACTAACTGTTTCGTCATCTTATTAGTGACGTGAAAAATGAAAATAATATTTTTCATTTATATTGTTATAAGTCTTAAACCTTAAGACGGCGGGAGTTGAATTACTTTCGTTTAGGTAGCCAAATGCCTCGTCATCTTATTAGTGACGTGAAAAATGAAAATAATATTTTTCATTTATATTGTTATAAGTCTTAAACCTTATAACGGCGGAAGATGAATTACTTTCTTTTAGGTAGCCAAATGCCTCGTCATCTTATTAGTGACGTGAAAAATGAAAATAATATTTTTCATTTATATTGTTATAAGTCTTAAACTTTAAGACGGCGGGAGTTGAATTACTTTCGCATAGGTAGCCAAATGCCTCGTCATCTTATTAGTGACGCGCATGATTCAATTCAAGAGATTCCTTCTGTCCCTATTTAAAACCTCACGGATATTAAAAATATTAAACATATATTGTTATAAGTCTTAAACCTTAAGACGGCGGGAGTTGAATTACTTTCGCATAGGTAGCCAAATGCCTCGTCATCTTATTAGTGACGCGCATGATTCAATTCAAGAGATTCCTTCTGTCCCTATTTAAAACCTCACGGATATTAAAAATATTAAACATATATTGTTATAAGTCTTAAACCTTAAGACGGCGGGAGTTGAATTACTTTCGCATAGGTAGCCAAATGCCTCGTCATCTTATTAGTGACGTGAAAAATGAAAATAATATTTTTCATTTATATTGTTATAAGTCTTAAACTTTAAGACGGCGGGAGTTGAATTACTTTCGCATAGGTAGCCAAATGCCTCGTCATCTTATTAGTGACGTGAAAAATGAAAATAATATTTTTCATTTATATTGTTATAAGTCTTAAACCTTATAACGGCGGAAGATGAATTACTTTCGTTTAGGTAGCCAAATGCCTCGTCATCTTAATAGTGACGTGAAAAATGAAAATAATATTTTTCATTTATATTGTTATAAGTCTTAAACTTTAAGACGGCGGGAGTTGAATTACTTTCGCATAGGTAGCCAAATGCCTCGTCATCTTATTAGTGACGTGAAAAATGAAAATAATATTTTTCATTTATATTGTTATAAGTCTTAAACCTTATAACGGCGGAAGATGAATTACTTTCGTTTAGGTAGCCAAATGCCTCGTCATCTTATTAGTGACGTGAAAAATGAAAATAATATTTTTCATTTATATTGTTATAAGTCTTAAACTTTAAGACGGCGGGAGTTGAATTACTTTCGCATAGGTAGCCAAATGCCTTGTCATCTTATTAGTGACGCGCATGATTCAATTCAAGAGATTCCTTCTGTCCCTATTTAAAACCTCACGGATATTAAAAATATTAAACATATATTGTTATAAGTCTTAAACCTTAAGACGGCGGGAGTTGAATTACTTTCGCATAGGTAGCCAAATGCCTCGTCATCTTATTAGTGACGCGCATGATTCAATTCAAGAGATTCCTTCTGTCCCTATTTAAAACCTCACGGATATTAAAAATATTAAACATATATTGTTATAAGTCTTAAACCTTAAGACGGCGGGAGTTGAATTACTTTCGCATAGGTAGCCAAATGCCTCGTCATCTTATTAGTGACGCGCATGATTCAATTCAAGAGATTCCTTCTGTCCCTATTTAAAACCTCACGGATATTAAAAATATTAAACATATATTGTTATAAGTCTTAAACCTTAAGACGGCGGGAGTTGAATTACTTTCGCATAGGTAGCCAAATGCCTTGTCATCTTATTAGTGACGCGCATGATTCAATTCAAGAGATTCCTTCTGTCCCTATTTAAAACCTCACGGATATTAAAAATATTAAACATATATTGTTATAAGTCTTAAACCTTAAGACGGCGGGAGTTGAATTACTTTCGCATAGGTAGCCAAATGCCTCGTCATCTTATTAGTGACGCGCATGATTCAATTCAAGAGATTCCTTCTGTCCCTATTTAAAACCTCACGGATATTAAAAATATTAAACATATATTGTTATAAGTCTTAAACCTTAAGACGGCGGGAGTTGAATTACTTTCGCATAGGTAGCCAAATGCCTCGTCATCTTATTAGTGACGCGCATGATTCAATTCAAGAGATTCCTTCTGTCCCTATTTAAAACCTCACGGATATTAAAAATATTAAACATATATTGTTATAAGTCTTAAACCTTAAGACGGCGGGAGTTGAATTACTTTCGCATAGGTAGCCAAATGCCTCGTCATCTTATTAGTGACGCGCATGATTCAATTCAAGAGATTCCTTCTGTCCCTATTTAAAACCTCACGGATATTAAAAATATTAAACATATATTGTTATAAGTCTTAAACCTTAAGACGGCGGGAGTTGAATTACTTTCGCATAGGTAGCCAAATGCCTCGTCATCTTATTAGTGACGCGCATGATTCAATTCAAGAGATTCCTTCTGTCCCTATTTAAAAACTCACGAATATTAAAAATATTAAAAATATTTTCATATGGATATGCAATCGTATGGATATCCAAATATGTGTGGGAAAGTCGTACTTCCTATACGATAAATGACCGGATTGACGAAACCGTGTTCAAAAAGGTATATAGGGTAGGTGGTGTTCGGCCTACCAATATAATATTAAAATAATATTATATTAAACAGAAGATCGCCAGTATTAATATATAAGCATATGGTTATGAATACATATGCATATAACATATATGAAAATATATGAATATATAAAAAAAAATATATATGAATATGAAAATATTTATATGTATATGGAATATATGGTAGGTGATGATGTTAGCCTACCATATAATATATAATATAATAATTTAATTATATTATATTAAATATGGAAATATTAAAAATATATTAAAAATATTAAAAATATTTTCATATGGATATGCAATCGTATGGATATCCAAATATGTGTGGGAAAGTCATACTTCCCATACAATAAATGACCGGATTGACGAAACCGTGTTCAAAAAGGTATATAGGGTAGGTGGTGTTCAGCCTGCCAATATAATATTAAAATAATATTATATTAAACAGAAGACCGCCAGTATTAATATATGAGCATATGGTTATGAATACATATGCATATAACATATATGAAAATATATGAATATAAAAAAATATATATGGATATGAAAATATTTATATGTATATGAAATATATGGTAGGTGATGAGGATAGCCTACCATATAATATATAATATAATAATTTAATTATATTATATTAAATATGGAAATATTAAAAATATATTAAAAATATTAAAAATATTTTCATATGGATATGCAATCGTATGGATATCCAAATATGTGTGGGAAAGTCATACTTCCCATACAATAAATGACCGGATTGACGAAACCGTGTTCAAAAAGGTATATAGGGTAGGTGGTGTTCGGCCTACCAATATAATATTAAAATAATATTATATTAAACAGAAGACCGCCAGTATTAATATATGAGCATATGGTTATGAATACATATGCATATAACATATATGAAAATATATGAATATAAAAAAATATATATGGATATGAAAATATTTATATGTATATGAAATATATGGTAGGTGATGGTGATAGCCTACCATATAATATATAATATAATAATTTAATTATATTATATTAAATATGGAAATATTAAAAATATATTAAAAATATTAAAAATATTTTCATATGGATATGCAATCGTATGGATATCCAAATATGTGTGGGAAAGTCATACTTCCCATACAATAAATGACCGGATTGACGAAACCGTGTTCAAAAAGGTATATAGGGTAGGTGGTGTTCGGCCTACCAATATAATATTAAAATAATATTATATTAAACAGAAGACCGCCAGTATTAATATATAAGCATATGGTTATGAATACATATGCATATAACATATATGAAAATATATGAATATAAAAAAATATATATGGATATGAAAATATTTATATGTATATGAAATATATGGTAGGTGATGGTGATAGCCTACCATATAATATATAATATAATAATTTAATTATATTATATTAAATATGGAAATATTAAAAATATATTAAAAATATTAAAAATATTTTCATATGGATATGCAATCGTATGGATATCCAAATATGTGTGGGAAAGTCATACTTCCCATACAATAAATGACCGGATTGACGAAACCGTGTTCAAAAAGGTATATAGGGTAGGTGGTGTTCAGCCTGCCAATATAATATTAAAATAATATTATATTAAACAGAAGATCGCCAGTATTAATATATAAGCATATGGTTATGAATACATATGCATATAACATATATGAAAATATATGAATATATAAAAAAAAATATATATGAATATGAAAATATTTATATGTATATGGAATATATGGTAGGTGATGATGTTAGCCTACCATATAATATATAATATAATAATTTAATTATATTATATTAAATATGGAAATATTAAAAATATATTAAAAATATTAAAAATATTTTCATATGGATATGCAATCGTATGGATATCCAAATATGTGTGGGAAAGTCGTACTTCCTATACGATAAATGACCGGATTGACGAAACCGTGTTCAAAAAGGTATATAGGGTAGGTGGTGTTCGGCCTACCAATATAATATTAAAATAATATTATATTAAACAGAAGATCGCCAGTATTAATATATAAGCATATGGTTATGAATACATATGCATATAACATATATGAAAATATATGAATATATAAAAAAAAATATATATGAATATGAAAATATTTATATGTATATGGAATATATGGTAGGTGATGATGTTAGCCTACCATATAATATATAATATAATAATTTAATTATATTATATTAAATATGGAAATATTAAAAATATATTAAAAATATTAAAAATATTTTCATATGGATATGCAATCGTATGGATATCCAAATATGTGTGGGAAAGTCATACTTCCCATACAATAAATGACCGGATTGACGAAACCGTGTTCAAAAAGGTATATAGGGTAGGTGGTGTTCAGCCTGCCAATATAATATTAAAATAATATTATATTAAACAGAAGACCGCCAGTATTAATATATGAGCATATGGTTATGAATACATATGCATATAACATATATGAAAATATATGAATATAAAAAAATATATATGGATATGAAAATATTTATATGTATATGAAATATATGGTAGGTGATGAGGATAGCCTACCATATAATATATAATATAATAATTTAATTATATTATATTAAATATGGAAATATTAAAAATATATTAAAAATATAAAAAATATTTTCATATGGATATGCAATCGTATGGATATCCAAATATGTGTGGGAAAGTCATACTTCCCATACAATAAATGACCGGATTGACGAAACCGTGTTCAAAAAGGTATATAGGGTAGGTGGTGTTCGGCCTACCAATATAATATTAAAATAATATTATATTAAACAGAAGACCGCCAGTATTAATATATGAGCATATGGTTATGAATACATATGCATATAACATATATGAAAATATATGAATATAAAAAAAATATATATGGATATGAGAATATTTATATGTATATGAAATATATGGTAGGTGATGGTGATAGCCTACCATATAATATATAATATAATAATTTAATTATATTATATTAAATATGGAAATATTAAAAATATATTAAAAATATTAAAAATATTTTCATATGGATATGCAATCGTATGGATATCCAAATATGTGTGGGAAAGTCATACTTCCCATACAATAAATGACCGGAGTCGAAACCGTGTTCAAAAGTTATATAGGGTAGGTGGTGTTCGGCCTACCAATATAATATTAAAATAATATTATATTAAACAGAAGACCGCCAGTATTAATATATAAGCATATGGTTATGAATACATATGCATATAACATATATGAAAATATATGAATATAAAAAAATATATATGGATATGAAAAATTTTATATTTATATGAAATATATGGTAGGTGATGGTGATAGCCTACCATATAATATATAATATAATAATTTAATTATATTATATTAAATATGGAAATATTAAAAATATATTAAAAATATTAAAAATATTTTCATATGGATATGCAATCGTATGGATATCCAAATATGTGTGGGAAAGTCATACTTCCCATACAATAAATGACCGGATTGACGAAACCGTGTTCAAAAAGGTATATAGGGTAGGTGGTGTTCAGCCTGCCAATATAATATTAAAATAATATTATATTAAACAGAAGACCGCCAGTATTAATATATGAGCATATGGTTATGAATACATATGCATATAACATATATGAAAATATATGAATATAAAAAAATATATATGGATATGAAAATAGTTATATGTATATGAAATATATGGTAGGTGATGGGGATAGCCTACCATATAATATATAATATAATAATATTTATTATATTATAATAAATATGGAAATATTAAATTATTTTCATATGGATATGGATATGGATATGGATATGGATATGGATATACATATTCATATGGATATACTAAAATATACTGAAATATACCGATGAGTATATTTAGGTGAGGGTAAAAAGGCAAATAAATACCCAGCTTGACGAAAGTGTGTTCAAAAAGGTATATAGGGTAGGTGGTGTCGTCCTACCAATATAGTATATTATTTATATTATATGAATATACTAAAATACCGATGAGTATTTTTAGGTGAGGGAAAGAAGGCAAATAAATACCCAGCTTGACGAAAGTGTGGTCAAAAAGGTATATATGGTAGGTGGTGTAAGCCTATCTATATAATATAACATACTATATTATATATTATATATACACTATATTGTATACTTAGATAATATCGTTGAAGCGTCTACGTATTATAAATTATAATTTGACAAGTTTCCAATTATTATCGTTAATTCTGGTTCTAGGCAAATAAAAATTCTTTTTATTATATCCTAGTAAGTATATGGAATTAAATTTAATTTCATATACGTATATGATAATAGTAGTAATATTATTATTATTATTATTGTATAAATAAATATGAATAAACTATATATATGAAAATATATAATATATGAAAATTAAAAAGTGCTTAGTTTTATATCATATAAAACTAGACTTTTATATACAAAGAAAATAAATTTTAAATTTATTATCAAAATACATATGCGATAATTTTATTATAAAATTAAGCAAATATATATATGTGAATATATACA
>NW_027222867.1:0-5000 GCF_030179905.1 Drosophila bipectinata | reverse complement strand
ATTAATATACATGCGTTGCGTGATGTATTGTTCATATTAAATTATGCGCATACATTGATAAATGCAACACCTAAAATATACATTGTTGTACCTGATATACAGGTTAATGCTTTATATAATATTAAAACAATATAAATTATATTTATATTGATTATATAAAACTAAGACATTTCGCAACAATTATTTTAGGTATATCAAAAAATTAAACATATTTTATATGTTTAAATATAGACGAATATATTGAATATAAATTGCGTGTATATTTAATTAATATACATGCGTTGCGTGATGTATTGTTCATATTAAATTATGCGCATACATTGATAAATGCAACACCTAAAATATACATTGTTGTACCTGATATACAGGTTAATGCTTTATATAATATTAAAACAATATAAATTATATTTATATTGATTATATAAAACTAAGACATTTCGCAACAATTATTTTTAGGTATAAAAATAACTTTATTGAAGGAATTGATATATGCCAGTTAAATGGTGTATTTTAATTTCTTTCAATAAAAACATAATTGACGAATTGTATATTTATATATATTTATAAAACTCTAAGCGGTGGATCACTCGGCTCATGGGTCGATGAAGAACGCAGCAAACTGTGCGTCATCGTGTGAACTGCAGGACACATGAACATCGACATTTTGAACGCATATCGCAGTCCATGCTGTTATGTACTTTAATTAATTTTATAGTGCTGCTTGGACTACATATGGTTGAGGGTTGTAAGACTATGCTAATAAAGTTGCTTATTATTATATATTTTATAATGATATGCATCTGGGCTATGAGTGGATGTATTTCTACATTCATAATATTAAATCGAAACGCAATTATCTCAAATATTTATAAAAGAAAAAATGAAGATATACAATGCTCTCTTTTTCAAATTCAAAGAATACTGAGAAATGTCTAGCATAAAAAAAATTAAATTTTTTTTAACTAGAATTGTCTCTTATTTAAAGATGCGAAAATTGAAAATATATCAAATATATTGTTCTTCATAGAGATATATTGTTTATATATATATACATTGCTTTATACAACCTCAACTCATATGGGACTACCCCTGAATTTAAGCATATTAATTAGGGGAGGAAAAAGAAACTAACAAGGATTTTCTTAGTAGCGGCGAGCGAAAAGAAAGGAGTTCAGCACTAAGTCACTTGGTCTATATGCCAAATGTGAGATGCAGTGTATGGAGCGTCAATATTCTAGTATGAGAAATTAACGATTTAAGTCTTCTTAAATGAGGCCATTTACCCATAGAGGGTGCCAGGCCCGTATAACGTTAATGATTACTAGATGATGTTTCCAAAGAGTCGTGTTGCTTGATAGTGCAGCACTAAGTGGGTGGTAAACTCCATCTAAAACTAAATATAACCATGAGACCGATAGTAAACAAGTACCGTGAGGGAAAGTTGAAAAGAACTCTGAATAGAGAGTTAAATAGTACGTGAAACTGCTTAGAGGTTAAGCCCGATGAACCTGAATATCCATTATGGAAAATTCATCATTAAAGTTATAATATTTAAATAATATTATAGAAATAGTGTGCATTTTTTCCATATAAGGACATTGTAATCTATTAACATATATAATTTATCATAAAATATGACTTATAGTTTATTCAAATTATTATGCTTGCATTTTAACATAGGATAAATGTCATTAATTTGATAAAGTGTTGATAGATTAATAAGAATACAGTGCGTTAATTTTTCGGAATTATATAATGGCATAATTATCATTGATTTTGTGTTTATTATATGCACTTGTATGATTAACAATGCGAAAGATTCAGGATACCTTCGGGACCCGTCTTGAAACACGGACCAAGGAGTCTAACATATGTGCAAGTTATTGGGATATAAACCTAATAGCGTAATTAACTTGACTATTAATGGGATTAGTTTTTTAACTATTTATAGTTAATTAACACAATCCCGGGGCGTTCTATATAGTTATGTATAATAATATTTATATTATTTATCGCTCTAACTCGAACGTACCTTGAGCAGATATGCTGTGACCCGAAAGATGGTGAACTATACTTGATCAGGTTGAAGTCAGGGGAAACCCTGATGGAAGACCGAAACAGTTCTGACGTGCAAATCGATTGTCAGAATTGAGTATAGGGGCGAAAGACCAATCGAACCATCTAGTAGCTGGTTCCTTCCGAAGTTTCCCTCAGGATAGCTGGTGCATTTTAATGTTATATAAAATAATCTTATCTGGTAAAGCGAATGATTAGAGGCCTTAGGGTCGAAACGATCTTAACCTATTCCCAAACGTTACAGGGGTAAGAACGCTAACTTTCTGGATATGAAGTTGAAGGTTATGATATAATGTGCCCAGTGGGCCACTTTGGTAAGCAGAACTGGCGCTGTGGGATGAACCAAACGTAATGTTACGGTGCCCAAATTAACAACTCATGCAGAAACCATGAAAGGCGTTGGTTGCTTAAACAGCAGGACGGTGATCATGGAAGTCGAAATCCGCTAAGGAGTGTGTGTAAAACTCACCTGCCGAAGCAACTAGCCCTTAAAATGGATGGCGCTTAAGTTGTATACCTATACATTACCGCTAAAGTAGATGATTTATATTACTTGTAATATAAATTTGAAACTTTAGTGAGTAGGAAGGTACAATGGTATGCGTAGAAGTGTTTGGCGTAAGCCTGCATGAGCTGCTATTGTACAGATCTTGGTGGTAGTAGCAAATAATCGAATGAGACCTTGGAGGACTGAAGTGGAGAAGGGTTTCGTGTGAACAGTGGTTGATCACGAGTTAGTCGGTCCTAAGTTCAAGGCGAAAGCCGAAAATTTTCAGTAAAAATAAATATTACAATTATTGTGAAAATTATATACTTGAATAATTTTGAACGAAAGGGAATACGGTTCCAATTCCGTAACCTTTGAGTATCCGTTTGTTATTAATATGGGCCTCGTGCTCATCCTGGCAACAGGAACGACCATAAAGAAGCCGTCGAGAGATATCGGAAGAGTTTTCTTTTCTGTTTTATAGTCGTACTACCATGGAAGTCTTTCGCAGAGAGATATGGTAGATGGGCTAGAAGAGCATGACATATACTGTTGTGTCGATATTTTCTCCTCGGACCTTGAAAATTTATGGTGGGGATACGCAAACTTCTCAACAGGCCGTACCAATATCCGCAGCTGGTCTCCAAGGTGAAGAGTCTCTAGTCGATAGAATAATGTAGGTAAGGGAAGTCGGCAAATTAGATCCGTAACTTCGGGATAAGGATTGGCTCTGAAGATTGAGATAGTCGGGCTTGATTGGGAAACAATAATATGGTTTATGTGCCGTTCTGGGTAAATAGAGTATAATCATTTATGGTTGTAACTTGTTCCCCGGATAGTTTAGTTACGTATCCAATTGTGAACTTTCTTCCTAAAATTTTTAAGATTACTAGTTGAGTCAAACCAATTAGTTCTTATTAATTATAACGATTATCAATTAACAATCAATTCAGAACTGGCACGGACTTGGGGAATCCGACTGTCTAATTAAAAACAAAGCATTGTGATGGCCCTAGCGGGTGTTGACACAATGATTTCTGCCCAGTGCTCTGAATGTCAAGTGAAGAAATTCAAGTAAGCGCGGGTCAACGGCGGGAGATAACTATGACTCTCTTAAGGTAGCCAAATGCCTCGTCATCTAATTAGTGACGCGCATGAATGGATTAACGCGAGATTCCTTCTGTCCCTATCTACTATCTAGCGAAACCACAGCCAAGGGAACGGGCTTGGAATAATTAGCGGGAAAGAAGACCCTTTTGAGCTTGACTCTAATCTGGCAGTGTAAGGAGACAAAGAGGTGTAGAATAAGTGGGAGATATTAGACTTCGGTTTGGTATCGACAATGAAATACCACTACTCTTATGGTTCCTTACTTACTTGATTAAATGGAACGTGTATCATTTCCTAGCCATTATACGGATATATTTATTATATCTATGGTATGGGTTTTGATGCAAGCTTCTTGATCAAAGTATCACGAGTTTGTTATATAATCGCAAACAAATTCTTTAATGAGAGATGCATTCATGTATTATCGATTTGAAAATTGGTATAACTCCAATTACTCAGGTATGATCCAATTCAAGGACATTGCCGTAGGGAGTTTGACGGGGCGGTACATCTCTCAAATATTAACGGAGGTGTCACAGGGGGAGGTTAGTGCGGACAGAACACCCCCATAAAGAAAAAGGGCAAATGCTGACTTCATCTCGGTGTTCAGTAAACACAGGGACAGCAAAAGCGCGGCATATCGATCCTTTTGGTTTAAAGAGTTTAACAAGAGTGTCAGAAAAGTTACCATAGGGATATACTGGCTTGTGGGGCCAAGCGTTCATAGCGACGTCGGCTTTGATCCTTCGATGTCGGCTCTTCCTATCATTGTGAAGCAAAATTCACCAAGCGTTGGATTGTGTTCACATGCAAGGGAACGTGAGCTGGGTTTAGTCCGTAGTCAGACAGGTAAGTTTGACCTCACTCATGGCGAAACGTTGTTGCGACAGTATTGCTGCCTAGTACGAGAGGCACCGCAGGTACGGACCAATGGCACAATACTTGTTCGAGCGAAACAGTGGTATGACGCTACGTCCGTTGGATTATGCTCTGAACGCCTCTAAGGTCGTATCCGTGCTGGACTGCAATGATAAATAAGGGGCAATTTGCATTGTATGGCTTCTAAACCATTAAAGTTTATTATTTATATTTAAACGACAATGGATGTGATGCAATGTAATTTGTAAACATAGTAAATTGGGAGGATCTTTGATCACCTGATGCCATGCAGTTACATATGAAAACATTATTTAATACAATGACAAAGCCTAGAATCAATTGTAAAGACTTTTGTAACGGGCAAGGTGTTGTAAGTGGTTGAGCAGCTGCCATACTGCGATCCACTGAAGCTTATCCTTTGCTTGATGATTCGAAAATATAAAAAAAA
>NW_027222866.1:0-46154 GCF_030179905.1 Drosophila bipectinata | reverse complement strand
TTTATCAATAAACCAGAATAAGTCATGGACTTAATGGCTTTAGCTGTTTGGGGAAACCCCGTTTATTCAGTTTCTAGGGTGTTTTGGAGGACCATACTCACAGCAAATCACGGCGGGCATGGAAACGGGTGCAGCAGTGGCGCGAGAGCCGCTGCACCAGCCGGATGCCCAGGGGCACATCATTGTAGTTGTTGCTCATCTTTCGCGTTCTGGCCGCTCCCCGGGAGCTCTCTCTCTCATCGACGACTGGCCCAGGCGTAGGAGGAGCTGGGATCGCAAGTGGAAGCCGTGCAAGCTGTTCCCGTCCCCGTCGACGTCCGTGGTGGCTGTTTGGCTGCCGAAAGCTAACTAACTACCTGCAAAGACAAAGGCCGGTTGATCAACAGGTGCTGAGGTGGTTCTGAGGCGAAGGGTGCGTTTCGGGAGGTGACTCAGGTACAGATACAGATACATTCGCACTGCCAGGTAGAGGTAGAGTGGCTAAGCAGCTTTGGGTAGTGGGTCGCGGTTTTCGGTGAAGTCGCGGAATTATGTTCAGTTCAATGAGTGTGCTTATGCCCTTATCGCAGATACACATATACATACATACATACATGTATCTCATTTATAAATGTGGTGTAGTTAATTGTTTACGTTGTCGGTTTTTTTGTTCAAACTCCGTATCGCAGCTATAAACTGCGTTCCGCTCGGTCTCTATTCTGCTGTGTTGGCGAAATTTTCCAACTTTGATAGACGTGTTTTCCTCCCACTTGTGATAAGAAATAAGTTTATCTCAAGCTGGCAGTTACTTAACCCGAACGCAACTGCAGAGATTTATCTTTTCAAAGATAACACCACGGAAAAGTTTCAACCGAAAGAGTATCCCAAAGTCGATATGCGGCGGTTATTTTTCACTTTGTTTGTTGACGCCCACGAACATGGAATTTATACGGAATCTGACAGACAGCCTTCGGAGCGACAATGCGACATTGATAACAAACAAGTATTAGGCATTATTACCGTTGAACAAACACTAATAAACAGCTGGTAAACATAGCACAGTAATAAATAACAAAAGACAAACGCAAACGTATGCATTCAGTGTGACCAGAGTAAGGGCTCTAAATATACCCAAATTCTGGTTTGGCTTACAGCGCCATCTAGTTGCGTAGTTTGTGTTGGCAATGCCGTTTTTTATCGATAACAGTAACTGATTTTAATTTGAAATTTAAAAAATAGATAACTTTTTACTATTTTAGAAAGATGTTGTTTTTAGCTCTATCAAAATTAAGTTTGTTGTAATTACAAGTTGAATAAACAAGACTTTGTTGTTTGATCTCATTTCTGATATAACCATCTTATTTACCTTTTTTCGAAGAACACGAGTTAATTGTCAACTATTTTACACGCGACCAGGTATTCAAATAAACATTACTCACTATGCAATCTATTGACAAATAACCAGCTCCGGGAAACACAGCTGCCGGTTGCACATGACCTGGCTTTCAAATCAGATCCAACTGAGAGCGGAAAATGGCCAGGTTTTCAACACCCAAATGCTAATTTCCTCTATCGGCTCTTTGCCGACTTGTGAAAATCGAGGCGAGAAATAAGAACAATTCCAAGTGCTAATCACGGCAGGCACAAACAGTATCCCCTCAATGTATAAATGGCCAAGCCAGCAAATGGAGGCACACTTGGTAACCTGAAGTCTGGCTAAAAAACAACGACTGCTTGATAACAAATAATCCCCATAAAATGCAGTTAAAACAGGTAAGCTAATGGCTGTTAGTCACCGTTGATTGCTAGTTCTAATAATTTTAATTTAAATAATAGTTTACCGTCCAAATTGTGGCATTCTTTGCTGTATTTGGTTTGGCATTCGCTTTTCCAAAAGAAAGACTTACCTCCGCGGAAGAAATGGAAAGAGCCAGTGCAATTAGTGACACTGATACTATATCTTTGAGATCCAGTGAGGCTCTGGAGAATCTATATGTGTATGAAAGAAGCCTAAGCCGGTTCAGAAGAGCTCTCGAGGAACTGGCCTACGAAGAGGCTGCCGATGATATGGAGCTGGCGGAGATTAACGTGTTCCGTCCACTTTTCCGGTACCGTTCCCAGCGGATAAAGGCCAAAAATCCACAGCCGCACTTTGGCTAACAGTATAATTATGAAACCTAGATATAAGCCATCAAAACCGCCACATTCCTCCCACAAATTTCATTTAGATTTAAGACTCATAATTTATATTGTTAAACATTTAAATATTTTATTACATTATTGTAATTTATAGTACAAGTTTTGTAGAAACAATGTCCACATGTGATTAAGCATATTTACACATCGATCTATATAACGAAATTATTGTAATGGGTTTGGTATTCCATGTTCTTCCACCTTGAGCACTTTAATGATTGCCATTCGTGGATGACAGGCTAATTCCTTGCATTGCACTTGGAAGGATGAGGATCCCTAATATATATATATATTTTCTATATAGACACACACCATACACACGTACTATATAAATATTTCACTAAGGAAGACACAAAGAATATTTTGAATTCTAATATAAATATGTGATGTATGACGGGTATGGATCCAATCTCAATCTTTCGGCCAGGCTTTCCTTCTAACTAACTTTTGAATAAAGACCCTGTAAGACTCCCCTAAGCTGTAGAACAGAAAATAACCAAATATTACTTATAAATTTCACACACACAGATATATGCTATAAATCCTATACAAAAATCGTTTGCCCTTGGGTATTTATATATGTAAAGTTTTGGTTTTGCTTTGTTTAGACTGGGAACAACTTTTGGCCCATCTTGTTCATTTAGTTGTAAATAGTTAAACTGCTGTCCAGCTTATGAAAAATATTCCCTCTAATAGCAAACACACACACGTCCCTCCCTGGCTTATGGTTAGAAAAGTAGTTTCTAAAGTAACTAGTTAAGTACATAAGTAGAATTTTACTCTGCTTAGATTAGTAAGTACAGTAGGTTTTTGGTTTTGCTCGTTTCGCTTGGTTCCTTAAGTTGCTGCTGCACATCAGTAGTCTCTCCAGCTTCTGACACTCCACATTTTATGTTTTACATTAAATTTGATTTAATTTTTGATTATCAGGCTTACACATTACACATTACTAATGGTTGCTGTTTGCTATAGCTTTTAGTTATTACCACACACAAACACACACATTGTAGTTGGGGGAAGGATGGCCGTTTTGTTTAGAAGAGCTTCGAACCGTTCGAAACCTGTTTACATATTGGATGAGCCCATCTGGTAGCACTTAAATATAAAGCTTTTCTGCTCCACATATCTCTATGCATGCATGCTAATAGCTTATAGCACCTGGAGATTTTCGCAGTGCTTGAACTTGGAGTCCTCCTTGCCCAGGATCCAGGTGAGCATCTGGCGGGCCTTCATGCTGGCCAGCATCACACTCCGGCTCTTGTACCAGTGGGCCGGCGAGTTGGCATCCCTCGGGCCCTGCAATCATCCCGGTTAAAGATAGTCAGTTTTAAATCCAATTTGCAGACTTAATCTCAGCAGGGAATGGGGGGAAAAATAACTTATAGACTACGGAAGGATTTGGTTTATTTACATTCGGTTGGCGGAGCATTTTATGACCCTGCAATATAGTTATTCCATTTCGGTGCCAATTGAAGTTTGCATTTTTCATGTCCTTTGTGCGATGGCGGAGGACCCGGGTCCGGAATGAATAGAGAGTGGGCATAGGATGGGGAACAACAACAAACAAACACAGGGCACAAAGCAAAGGCAGAACAGTTTGGCAGTTTTCTCCAAAATAGTGAGACACTTGACACATTTCCTTGTTGGCAAGTTTGCAGAACTCGTCTTGGCAGGAGATCAAGACGGGGGCGGGGTCTATATAGTATATAGTATATATACACTGTGTGTAATAAACAAGCACTAGCCGGACATTATCATGCTGTTCTTAGTTGTGGGAGTTGGGGGGGTCGAAGAGCGAAAGCACAAAACACATCAAACATCGATTAGTTTTTCAGACCGAAGGGGAGGGGGTTCTTTGGAGGTGGGGAGTACGTTCTGTTCTACTTACCCCAATGCTACTCTTAAGATCAGTCAGCCTTTTTACAGTTTCTACCGTGTTTACGTTCTTGTTTCCTCTAAATTTGGTTTGTCTTTAGACTTTTTCGGATTCAGCTGCGAAAGCGCTCGATTACAATGATTACACACCAAAAAGTATCTAAGAGAGTGGATAGAGTGGATAGAGGAGCGACAACTAGCTAACCAGCTATCTGCAAGTGGGTCCTAGGAAGGCTATCCATCAATGGGTTAGGGTGGTCGTACCACCTCCTGGGAGGGTCCTTGGCTTACCTGCAGTTGGTTCTGGTCCTTCTTCAGCCGGATCTGGGTGAGCGTGCCGGCCAGCAGCTCATCGCAGTTGTGATTTATGCCCACGGAGACCTCGATGAACTTGGCTCCGAAGGTGCAGGCCAGGCATTTGCCATCTAGAGGGGGAGAGTTTGTAGTACTAATCAAAATCTTGAAAAGAACATTAGTTTTCTGTCATGTTTGGCTTTAAGCCCAAACGGTGACCACATCAGCGATGGCGAGTCACGGGCTTCGGGTCACGACATTTAATTGGAGATGCAAATGGAAATGCAAATGCAACCCACAGGCCGAACACCGGCTAATGGCTAATTGCCATACTCACCCTGGGCGGAGACGGCGCGTGAGCGGGCCAAATCAATTTTGTTGGCCACCAGGATGGTGGGGCGGTGGCGCAGGAGGTCCATGTCCTGCAGCCGCGATAGAATCTGCTTGGCCCTCGTGAAGGACTCCTTGTCAATGCAGGAGTAGACCACTAGAAACGCATCCGCCTGCTCCAGTTCGTCCTGCAAAAAAGTACAAAAATAAAACCAAAAGTTAAGACTTGAAACACGAAACTCAACAAGTTTACAACATTCTAAGGGGGTGGGGCAGTTTCTGCCCAGTTTCGTGACTGCTGAAAATATTTAATGCCGTGTTTTATTGCATTTGGTCGAGGTGAAATTAAAAGTTCTTAACTGCGCCCCATCCTCGAGTGCAGGCGCGGAGCGAGCATCCAGCCCACTCCCCGGCTTCCTTTTGTTTGGTACTTTTGCATTTTATGCTCGTAAAAATTAAAATTATGGCCACTTGGCATCGCAATAACGAGGCGAGCGCCGAGTGCAAAAATAAAGTTGCCGACCTGCTCGGACTTTTAATGATGTTCATTTATCTGGCCCATACATTAACGGGTCAGCGGGACGGCTCAATTCGCCGGCCAGGTCCTTTGAATTTTGCTTAAGGTGAAACTTTCTCCTTCTACTTGATTAGCATTGAAATGAGAATTATTTTCGCAATGTTTTCTATTTCTTAGTTGAATTCTTTCTTTTGAAAAGAAAGTTTCTCTTTTGTACTTGCTCATATTTTCAAATATCTTTCTTTATGATAAGATATCTCTTCAACTTATGAGTTGGTTTATTTTTAAAGAATATGAAAGATGAAGACTCGGGTTTCAAGTTCTTTTAGGACTTCTTTAGGACATGTTCATCTTAAAGACTGGACTTACAAAAAAGACCATTTTTATGTCTATAAAACAGAGCTTATTTAGGAATAACATTTTCCATCGAAAAAATATAAAAGTTTATAAACTTCATCAAGAAAATTGTTTTTATGGAAATAAGTTATGTATGAATGTCTCTCAGCTGGATATCCTTAGGGTATATGAAGTGTCCTTTCTTCTGACCAATTCACTTTGTCCTGAGTGACGTTGGCACGTTGGCTTTCTGCCCAGGGTGTTGGCTTCCGATTCGTGGCTCATAAAGCCACGCTGGGCACATCCGGCGTTTGTAAATTTGGCACTTTGGCTCCAAGGTGTGCTGGCTGGTGTGCCTTGGCCCAAGGTTTAAGGTCAGTTCTCGAGCAATTTATTATTTGCTTTTCCCTCAACTTTTTGGGGGACCATGCACGAGTGCTTTAATTCGCTTGATTCCTCTGTCACATTCCAGAATGGATAAATTGTTGCCATTTCCTTTTGTTTGTCCTCGCCATTGCCGTCGTCATCGTCGTCATCACAATCGCCATCGCCATCATCATTGCTATCGTCATCAGCGATTATAATTATCATTATCGTGTTCATTTGTATTGTTTGCCACAAAAAAAAAATAAATAAAAATAAGGGAAACAAACTAACAGGCGGCAAGTATTGGACCGCTGGCCATTTGGCATTTGGCCAGCAATTTGGCATTTCGACTGCACAGCGGCGCGGCTTAAATTGTTGAATACATATTGATGCACTGGAAGAAATGGGCTAGGATTTGGAATCTAAGCGGCTTTTCTTTAAGAGCTTATAGTTTTTATGAGGCATGATTATCCCTAAATTATTATAACGATACTTCTTTGTTATCCCAGAGAAGTAGCATATAGTTGAGTTGAGTAAAACTGACCTATAGACGGTATCTCTTTTTTTAATTTTATTAAAATACCACCTACTATTTAGCCTCATAAAACCTTAAAACAATTGACCCTGCTTTTAACCATTTATTTCTTTCTGTGCATTTTCTTTTCGACTTGCTTCTGGTAGCGGTTGCAAATCACTTTTCCAACAGTTGCAGGCACCGCCTGTCTGACAGGATTTTAAATGAATTCCTTAAATGATTTCAATGCAGCCGGCATCCTCCGGCATTCCGTGCACTTTGCCGTAATTAACCGCAGCTGGCAGAACGCCTCCCCCTTCTTTTTCCGAAAGTTTTCATAGTTTTCCACCCGTCCCCTGCCCACCGTCTTTGTTGTGCAATTTACGAGACCGAGTGGGTGCACTGTTCCACCAGACCAGGTAGACGTAGTAACCTCTGGCACTTCACTTTCGCTCCGCACCTCCACCACTCCCGACTCCACCGCTTCACCGCTCCACCTGCGTTTCAACGAACTCATTTTGCATCTGTAATTAATTCACTTTGTGCAATTTATGCTCGTCCAGTTGGCAAATCACTCCCCGTGGCCCAAAGGCAAATCTCTGCCCGGCTGTTCGGACAACCTCATTTGTCTTCCTGACAGTCGGTCCTTCCTGTCGCCCACCTTTCATCCAGGACCCACCATCGCCACGGTCAAGACCTGCTTGCTTTGCGGTTTCAGCCCAGTTAATAGTGAAATATTTAATGACAATTACAAACACAACTGGCAAACAAGGAATGTGGACTTTACTTTGTGTGCGGCAACTGGAAGCCTGACAAATGATTTACCTTGCTCTCCGTGTTCCCGGTGAGGAACTTCAGCTCCGACTCGGTGCCATTCAGGATGATTGAGATGTTCTGCTCGGCCTCGTCGCATTCTGGAACAAGATTGAATCGTTTTTGGTACTCAAGGATGTACATGAGAAGCTTAATTGATTTAATTTTAAAGGAAAAGCAGCTCTTAACTCTTTTAAGTTAAGATACGAATATGTATATAAGATACGATTTGTGTTTAAACATTATAAGAATCTCAAGCAGTATGGCTACCGGAGGGGCGAAACATGGATGTTTGGAAATCTGAACATTTTACAGGGGTACCCCTTGGAAAAAGTCGAAAAATTTGAAAACGATTATCAGGCCATATTTTGAATGAGAAATGGAGGTACTCTCCACCCTGATCACAAAATGGTATGCGATTTGATCGGATTCCAAGATCGGATATAAATTGGCAGAGCTATGGCTACCGGACGGGGCGAAACAGGGATGTTTGGAAATCTTAAGTTTTAACAGGGGTACCCCTTGGAAAAAGTCGAAAAAATTTGAAAACTGTTTTTAGGCCATATTTTGAATAAGAAATAGAGGTACTCTCCGCCCTGGTCACAAAATGGTATGCTATTCCAAGATCGGATATAAATTGGCAGAGCTATGGCTACCGGACGGGGCGAAACAGGGATGTTTGGAAATCTTAAGTTTTAACAGGGGTACCCCTTGGAAAAAGTCGAAAAATTTGAAAACTGTTTTTAGGCCATATTTTGAATAAGAAATAGAGGTACTCTCCGCCCTGGTCACAAAATGGTATGCTATTCCAAGATCGGATATAAATTGGCAGAGCTATGGCTACCGGACGGGGCGAAACAGGGATGTTTGGAAATCTTAAGTTTTAACAGGGGTACCCCTTGGAAAAAGTCGAAAAATTTGAAAACTGTTTTTAGGCCATATTTTGAATAAGAAATAGAGGTACTCTCCGCCCTGATCACAAAATGGTATGCTATTCCCAGATCGGATATAAATTGGCAGAGCTATGGCTACCGGAAGGGGCGAAACAGGGATGTTTGGAAATCTGAACATTTTACAGGGGTACCCCTTGGAAAAAGTCGAAAAATTTGAAAACCTGTTTTTAGGCCATATTTTGAATAAGAAATAGAGGTACTCTCCGTCCTGATCACAAAATGGTATGCTATTCCAAGATCGGATATAAATTGGCAGAGCTATGGCTACCGGACGGGGCGAAACAGGGATGTTTGGAAATCTGAACATTTTACAGGGGTACCCCTTGGAAAAAGTCGAAAAATTTGAAAACCTGTTTTTAGGCCATATTTTGAATAAGAAATAGAGGTACTCTCCGCCCTGATCACAAAATGGTATGCTATTCCAAGATCGGATATAAATTGGCAGAGCTATGGCTACCGGACGGGGCGAAACAGGGATGTTTGGAAATCTTAAGTTTTAACAGGGGTACCCCTTGGAAAAAGTCGAAAAATTTGAAAACTGTTTTTAGGCCATATTTTGAATAAGAAATAGAGGTACTCTCCGCCCTGATCACAAAATGGTATGCTATTCCAAGATCGGATATAAATTGGCAGAGCTATGGCTACCGGACGGGGCGAAACAGGGATGTTTGGAAATCTTAAGTTTTAACAGGGGTACCCCTTGGAAAAAGTCGAAAAATTTGAAAACTGTTTTTAGGCCATATTTTGAATAAGAAATAGAGGTACTCTCCGCCCTGATCACAAAATGGTATGCTATTCCCAGATCGGATATAAATTGGCAGAGCTATGGCTACCGGAAGGGGCGAAACAGGGATGTTTGGAAATCTGAACATTTTACAGGGGTACCCCTTGGAAAAAGTCGAAAAATTTGAAACCTGTTTTTAGGCCATATTTTGAATAAGAAATAGAGGTACTCTCCGCCCTGATCACAAAATGGTATGCTATTCCAAGATCGGATATAAATTGGCAGAGCTATGGCTACCGGACGGGGCGAAACAGGGATGTTTGGAAATCTTAAGTTTTAACAGGGGTACCCCTTGGAAAAAGTCGAAAAATTTGAAAACTGTTTTTAGGCCATATTGTGAAGAAGAAATAGAGGTACTCTCCCGCCCTGATCACAAAATGGTATGCTATTCCAAGATCGGATATAAATTGTCAGAGCTATGGTTACCGGACGGGGCGAAACAGGGATGTTTGGAAATCTGAACATTTTACAGGGGTACCCCTTGGAAAAAGTCGAAAAATTTGAAAACTGTTTTTAGGCCATATTTTGAATAAGAAATAGAGGTACTCTCCGCCCTGATCACAAAATGGTATGCTATTCCAAGATCGGATATAAATTGGCAGAGCTATGGCTACCGGACGGGGCGAAACAGGGATGTTTGGAAATCTGAACATTTTACAGGGGTACCCCTTGGAAAAAGTCGAAAAATTTGAAAACTGTTTTTAGGCCATATTTTGAATAAGAAATAGAGGTACTCTCCGCCCTGATCACAAAATGGTATGCTATTCCAAGATCGGATATAAATTGGCAGAGCTATGGCTACCGGAAGGGGCGAAACAGGGATGTTTGGAAATCTGAACATTTTACAGGGGTACCCCTTGGAAAAAGTCGAAAAATTTGAAAACTGTTTTTAGGCCATATTTTGAATAAGAAATAGAGGTACTCTCCGCCCTGATCACAAAATGGTATGCTATTCCAAGATCGGATATAAATTGGCAGAGCTATGGCTACCGGACGGGGCGAAACAGGGATGTTTGGAAATCTTAAGTTTTAACAGGGGTACCCCTTGGAAAAAGTCGAAAAATTTGAAAACTGTTTTTAGGCCATATTTTGAATAAGAAATAGAGGTACTCTCCGCCCTGATCACAAAATGGTATGCTATTCCAAGATCGGATATAAATTGGCAGAGCTATGGCAGTAGGGAGTAAATAGGCAATCGGCTGATTTCTTGCGTCATATCCGTGTATGCATGTATATGTTGGTGGGAACGTAAATCCACAATCCAATATACACTCACATATATATATAATCCTAAATAAAAAATACATATTGACCTTTCATCCGACCCTGACATAAATATGTCTCCTGCAAGAAAGTGATAAAAAGGGATCGCAGCAGGTCAATTGGTTCCTTTTTTTTTCTTGACCCTTCAGGGTGGATTTTCACTTTTCTACGAAAAGGTTTTCTTGTGATATACTTACTCCTTGTAAAATTCTGTATTATATTTTATATTATAAAATTAAATTTCTGTACATAAGTCCGAGTTAATTTAAAATTAATTAAAAAAGAATTGGAGTAAAAAATCCTTTTAAATGATATGCAACACCATAATAAAATTTTGGATATTTTTTTTTTAAATAATTATTTGTTCTTCATCATTAATTTTAAATTAATTACAAAATAATTATAATAAAATACATTTTTAAATGAACTGCAGCACCATGAATATAATTTTTGTAAATAAGCATTTTATTTTTTGTTAATCAATTTTATTTATTTTTTCACGATCCTGAATCTTATTTATTTTTTCACGATCCTGAATCTTAGACAGGTATCTTAAGTGGACAGTTGAATTTGTAGGGAATTAGGCAAACGGCGTATAAGCACCAGAAAAATTTTAGTAGTATGTAATTAGGCAAACGGCGTACGACGTAAATTTAGTGGCGCCATCTATGGGTCAAGTTTGTGTAAAATTGGGCAGCGCCATCTACCGTAATATTTTATACGCCCTCTATTGGCATAAAAGCAAACGATCATGCCAAAAAATTATACTTGCCAGGATCATCGCCGTCTATGTTTTCTATATTTTCTGATATCTTGTCTATGTTTTCTATATTTTCTGATATCTTGCATTGGGTCCCATTAAGGGAAATATGCATGTAAAGAAAAGATCATGTAAAAATGAAACTTGCTAGGATCATCGTTTGCCTAATTACATACTACTAAAATTTTTCTGGTGCTTATACGCCGTTTGCCTAATTCCCTACAAATTCAACTGTCCACTTAAGATACCTGTCTAAGATTCAGGATCGTGAAAAAATAAATAAGATTCAGGATCGTGAAAAAATAAATAAAATTGATTAACAAAAAATAAAATGCTTATTTACAAAAATTATATTCATGGTGCTGCAGTTCATTTAAAAATGTATTTTATTATAATTATTTTGTAATTAATTTAAAATTAATGATGAAGAACAAATAATTATTTAAAAAAAAAATATCCAAAATTTTATTATGGTGTTGCATATCATTTAAAAGGATTTTTTACTCCAATTCTTTTTTAATTAATTTTAAATTAACTCGGACTTATGTACAGAAATTTAATTTTATAATATAAAATATAATACAGAATTTTACAAGGAGTAAGTATATCACAAGAAAACCTTTTCGTAGAAAAGTGAAAATCCACCCTGAAGGGTCAAGAAAAAAAGGAACCAATTGACCTGCTGCGATCCCTTTTTATCACTTTCTTGCAGGAGACATATTTATGTCAGGGTCGGATGAAAGGTCAATATGTATTTTTTATTTAGGATTATATATATATGTGAGTGTATATTGGATTGTGGATTTACGTTCCCACCAACATATACATGCATACACGGATATGACGCAAGAAATCAGCCGATTGCCTATTTACTCCCTACTGTAGGCTCTAGGCTCTAAGCGTTATCTTTTCTTTCGAGTCTTCTGATTGGTTTTCCCGATTCATTAACCGGAAATGTGGGGGAAATTGGGGTGGTTTTCATGCGTTAACTCATGTACATGTATTGATGATACCAATACATTCAAACACAAGTACCTGTTTTCCGTTTTCGAGGATCAATAGGTTTTGAGGTTTATGCTAAGAATCAAATTTTTAGTATAAATCCAAATCCTAAAGAAAGAGTTTGAAGTTAAAATATAAAGAAAAAAAAAAAAAATGAGCGAGCTGGAAATTATATTCGAGGATACCCAACCAGCACTTAGTGATATTTGTGTATCAAACGGTGCACTTTTATCATTAATTGGTATTGGGAAAAATACACAAGAAGAGCTATTTAATAATCTACAGGATGATTCTCTGACATCCATGTACGATTTGCTAACTCCAACATGGGATTACGAATTAACTATCATCGAGGATAAAATGTATGTCCCGGACACTCAAGAAAATATATTTGAGGATTTCGACGACGACATACCTGCTTCTCCGTGCTTTATTCCGGAGACCCCAGAACTAATGGAAATATCATCAAAACCAGAGTTTACTTTCCCGGATGATGACCACATATTTTTGGAAGTTAATGAGGGAAAAGATAATTATGAAAGTTTAATGGATGAGGAATTCGACAAAATTTTAATCGATTGGCTTATAAATAATGAATAAATTAAAAACTATGTTATTTTATTATTGTGTAATTATTTTTAATTCATGAAAAATAAATAATTATTCAAACAAAATTATTTTTGAAATCTTTCTTTTTATCAAAGTTTAGTTAAAATGAACTTAAAAATTAAAATACATTAATATTTAAAATAGTTGATTGAAATTAAATTAACACCAAGATTTAAAATTTAAAAGAAATATTTTGAAGTTTGTGTTAAGTTAATTATTTCAATTAATATCGTTGGATGATCCATCAAGAAATGGGTGTATAATTCACTTCGGAGCCAGTACTTTTTCACTTCAGGACAGAAGTAGCAGTTATAGTATGAGGATCTGGCTTTTGTATTGCTGAAGTTGTGTTTTTTTAGAATGTGACGTTTTAATCCATAGCGATATTTAAAGGAAGGACTTTCTATACAGAGATCACAAACGAACGTTTTCATTTCGAAGATTTGAAAATAAACTGATTAAAAAGCAACACTAGAACTTGTTTTTATATTATATTTTTAAGATTGAATCTGTGCTATGGTATATAATTGACCTATATATTTTAAAGTTAAATGACCATGCAGTCATCTCTTTCATTCCTAATAATAATTACCATATACCTAGCTATAAATTCTTTATATACACAAATACATTTATAAAAGTGGTATGATGTCATCCCTTTCATTTAAATAAAAGTATATTATTCGTATTAATATACTTATATATATATATAAGTAAATATGTATGTATATGTATATATGTAACCACAAAGAAGAGTGAATTTATTATTGAAAGGTATAAAAGAGCGGGATCATTAAATAAATTGATTAGTACCTAACAGTAACCTTTTTGAAGCGAATCCAGGAGTACGTGAGTTATAAATGATGGTATGTTTACAAATTCTCACAGCCAATCAAAAAATATCCTTATGTTTATGTATATCATAGTCTTTCTTAGATACTTTGAATGATCAAAAGCCTGTTATTGGCTACACAAAGACTGAAGACCTATGTATTAATTTCGAATACAAGATCATTGGATGTAAGGTAAAGAAAACCACATATGGGACGAAAATAGCCCTTTATTTGACTGATAAGGACGACGAACCACTCTGGATATTTTTACCAAAGAGCTACGTGAATAAATTTTCAACTAAAACACCATTTAAGAAATTGAAGGAAAATGGAATAACGCATCTTGTATATAAAGGAAAAGAGATGACTAGATATAGCTCAGCCTGTTTACAATTTATCTCAAAGGAGTAACTGTATAAAAGAGTCGATTCCTTATAATGTTTTATCAGTTTCATTTTTTCCCTTAAATCAAAAACAACTCCTCTCTCAAGCCTCTCGATGTACGCGCATCAAATAAAATTATTTTTACTTCAATTTGAAGATATGCTTTTCGAGGAGCACCTTAAAAAACTTCAATTTTTAAAAACAACTTTAGAGGATTTGGAAGAAAAGGAAATGCTGTACTCGAAATATGGATTCCACTACAAAATATGTCCCTGGAGTGATGATGAAGCAACCGAAGGTCCAGACACTTGTAACTGCAGCAAACTTCCTCTATATATAAAGGAAGCTACGGATATTATGATAAGATACTATAAAATAACTAAAAGAATGTATCCAAATCCATGAAAATAAAAAAGTTTTTTTATAGATATTATAAATAATATTGTTTATTTTTCATATTGGGTTAAAAAAAAAAAAAAAAAAAATTTTTTTTAAATCATTTAAAACATTTACTAAACATTTTTGAAATTAACTTATCATTATAGGTGAAATCTTTTATCTTAAAATTCTGTGTAAAACTCTTTAAAGTTTTTCGATTGCTTTTGTAAAGACCAAAAAGCATGCAGTAATGTCCACAGGTATTTGAAAAGTATCCTTGCAATTGTTGCTTGTTATAAGTATATTTTGATGCATTTCTTTTTAAAAATGCAATAAATTCTTTTTTCTGAGGATATTGTCCATAAGAATCGAAAAATTCTGCTGACTTTTTGTTATAGAAGTAAAATGCAACCCAATGCATTCCTGGTTGGTATGAATAATCAGTGTTAGCTACAATCAATGCTGGATATTCACGAATTTCTTTTGGTAGTTTATCGGCCGAAAAAACCCCTTTAAATATTTTTTTAGTTTGAGGATGCTTGGAGAGCAAGTCCATGATTTGTATTGTATTCATTTTTACAAAAGTACTCGAATATTTCGATGCTTATCAATATCAATCATAGAGTCGTATTCACAATAAACAATGCAAGTAACAGCCTCAGCCAGAGGCTCAGAGAATCTTCCTTCTATTCTGATCGTTCCTTGAGAAATCAGGTTAGCGCAAACACTAGAATTGGAGTGATCAGCAGTTAAATCAAACGCTAATATAAAATTATTTTTGTCAAACATATCCTTGGAAATTTGGAGACCACGATCATAATGCTTAATTCCACAAGCTTTAAATAGTAAATTATATGCTCTTGAACTTTGGGTATTGCTAGGATTTGAGAAATCAAATTCAAGTGCCTGAGAAGGTACCTGTACTCCATTAACTAGCAGATTGAATCGTTGTATTTTAAAGTTTTCAAAATTAAAAGGATCTAATCCTCGATTTCCTGAGTATGCTCTGTTTTTTACCATACAAAAGGCCAAAAAATTTGGAATTTGACCAATAACTGCGTTATCGATGGATAATGTATTATTTCCTGGGTATATTGTGAATGATTTTACTTCAACTTTATTGTATGGGTATATTGCATTTTTTGATTGTAAAACGTGATGATGAGCTAATAAAATGCTGGGGTTGACTACTACATGATTCATGAACAGCTGGGCTTCCAAGATCTTTAGATTCGATTCAGTTTCGGTTTCCAATAAATAAAATGCTGTTTTTTCAATATTAAAAGTAATGCACAAATCAACATTATTTACAAGCAGTTTTGGTTGGTTGAAAATATCTCCATGCACTTTTCCAAATAATTCTACTTTATTACTATTTTGAAACATGTTTTTAAGAATTTGACTGCCATCACTTTTAAATGGTGTTTGGGTACCATAATTTGGGAAATATCCTTGTGTTGCTAAATGACTTTCACTTGCATCACAACCATAGTTTAAAATTGTTTGCAAATATGATCTATAATGATAATTATTGTCGCTTTGGGAAACCAAAGTATTATTTAAATATACAGATGAGCTTCTAAATATAGAATGCAATATATTATTTGCTACACCAACAGCATTTCCTTCAATACTACTATTATCAATTTTTTTAAGTTGAACCACAAGTTTTAAGTAAACACTTGAAAGATCTCTGTAGGTTTCTCCATTTCCTAAACAAACGAATTCAATTGATGAAGCACTATCCAAAGAAGCAATAGGATTGTATGAAACTTCTTCGGTTTTCAAAATACAGCTTTGCGTTGGATGAGGCTCAAAAAGATCCAATTCGCTTTTCATGCATTCAATGTGATTACTCATTTTGATTTGGAAAATATGTCACTAATTTTAAATTTTTTAGATGCTTTTTTTCTTGACTTTTTTGAACGCGTATGTTTACGACGTTGTTTAGTTGTTAAATGATTGCGATTTTTTCTTGGTCTCCTCTTTTTATGCCTTTTTCCTTTACCACTTTGTAATTTAGTAATTTTATGAATTGCTTTGTCAGATAGATTATGTAATGCGATTTTACTTTGTTCTTGAATGATATTTCGTAGAGGTTTTCGACCCAAATCATTTATAACAGCCTTTCCGGTTTCAGCAGCTTGATTTTTAAGTGCATTTATCCCTGACAGAAAAAGCGGCTTAATGTAATTAAAAAGTCCACTAAAGAAATTTCCAATACCACGACCATGCTGAACAATTCTTGGGGAAACATAGAGACTACCTATGTTACTTAAGCTTCCACCGCACTGATTTAAATAATATTGATGATAACATTTCGCCATGGTTGGTAAATCAATTCTAAATGTTAGTTTCCCTTAACATTATTATTTATAGATTTTTTCTTCTTTTTCTAAAATGCAGAGTTAGAAAAATTGGAACTGATGAAGTTTCAAAGGGGATTTTATATCCACTTGAATCAGTAATTAATATTGAAACTTCGCTTGCTGAAAATTCTTCAATAGGATAATATTCAACATCTCTCACCTGCATAAATGTTTCTTTTCCATTTGTAAATAAAACTCTTAAGCAACGTGGTCTTTTGCTTCCTACACAACGAGGCTTTATAATGTCCGTATAAATAAATATTGCACCGCATTCCATCTCATCCGCTTTCATTGGTTCCGATTTGTATCGAAATGTTTCAGAATTTACTAAACTTATAAATTCTGTTGAATTAGAACTTGATTCTTCTGATTCATTTTCTTTTGTTTCTCTCCTTTTTTTAGGATTTTTTCGAAAAGAATTATTTAAATATATATCAGTTATACCGACTTCCCATTCCTCAGACATTGTTTCAGGAAGGTTTACAATATTTGTAAAAGCGCATTTTACATTATCAGGAAACACATTTAAGGAGTCATTGCTGAGCAATGTAATATAAAACTCGTTTTGAAAAAACATTTTAAGCTCTGCAGTTAAGAATATGAGATCCAATTTAATTTATTTTTACCAATTTGGATATTGTTTTTTTTTGCGGTTTGCCCTTTGCAATTTTTCTAAATCACTTATATACTTAAGATTTCTTAGTGGATAGGGGGAATCTCTATTCTTTTTAACCTTATTTCTCAGTTTCAGTTTCTTTTCAGTAGAATTTCCTTTTATAATTCTTGTTTTCTCAACTAATGATTTTTTTAAAATCTTATCATCAGTGAAAGAAGTATCTGCGAGTGATCGTTTATTATTAATTGGAATTGAAACAGATTTCTCAGATGATTGTTCTTCTTCATCGCTGGGTAAAATGGCTAAATCGGGTAAATCCTCTCTTTTAAATGATGACTCGTTCTTGTATTCTTTAGAAGTACTGGCAATAGGATCTTTCCAATCATCTATATATGTTTGGGTTTCTACATTTTGATTTAATGAAAACGGGGATTTCGATACCGATTGATGCAAAACAGCTTTGTTTCTCTTTTTATTTTGGAATGCACATAATTCTTGTTGAATTTTAATCCATTTATCATAATCACTAATTTTTTTATTGTTTAAAATTGGTAAAAATTTTAAATTTATAAGATCATTTCCTCGCTCATTTACTAAAAGTTTATGGTATGCATTTGGATGCATTAAGATTACTTTATTTAGCTGATGCTTACTTTTAATCATGATTCAAAATTTTTCCAAAAATCCCAGAAAGTAATGAACTTATTAAAATTGGTAAAAATCCGCCTTTTTGAATAAGAACTCTTCTCTTAGAATTTAAAGATTGTTTTGAGCTGGAAATATGGCGTAATACATTTTTATACTTTTTTAATGAATTTAAGATATTTTTTGATATTTTATGGTTTCCTTTTAAAGTATTTATCACTATCTCCGACAATGTTTTTACTAACTCGCTATCACTATTGCAAATAATCGCTTTTCGAAGTTTATTATTTGCTTTTTTGAGCACATACAATAAATGTTTGTTCGCTTTCAATCGCCCTATGCTCTTTTTGCAAACCATTTTCATCTGAATAGCAAATTGAATATAATGGATTAAAAATCTCTGTTCTAAATCTTAAAAGATCATTTATTCCTTGCGTAAGATCGATAAGTAAATAACCATGAGGTTCATTCGTGACTTCTTTATATATTCTAAAAAGTTCTTTAGGGTTTTCAGGATATATCTGTCTAGCTAAACATTGAAATTGTAATTTGTCTCTAGGATTTTTAAATGCCACAATGTATTTTGTATTTAGTGATATGTCTCGGGTGTGAGTAGATTTATGAAATATATTTTGTGTCACAACAATTACAGATAAATTTCGATGATGAGATCCTTTGGTAAAAAGTTCACAGACATTTTTATTAAATGCTCCCATCATTAAATCATCTAATACCAAAAGTATAGGTTCATTATTTTCATTTTCAATGGAGTCAGGTACCCCATGGTAATATTCAATATTGGTAAAATTTGGTTTCGCTTGCTCTTCACCGTAACACCATATTATTCTATCTATTGAAGTACTTATTAAGTCCTTCCTTCCATTTATTAAATTTTTCAAAAATGTTGTTTTACCCGATCCTGAGGGGCCACAAATAAGCATCGTAAAAGGATGAACAAATTGTGTAAACATTTTGATAAAAGTTTTTTGTTTATTCAATGCTAATTATCAAAAAAAAAATTATTCTAATGATTTTTTTCCTGGTCCCGTTTTTTAGCGCAGTCCTTTTCAAAATGAGTATCAGAACCACAATAGTTGCAGTATATAAGTTGACTGTATCCTTTTTTACGAGGATCTTTTCCAAAGATGCGATCCATTTTGCTAAAACAACTTCTCAATTAAAGTACTAAAATCATACTGTTTATTAAAGTAATTTATACATATGATTCTCCGTTATAGTATATATCGTAATTACAGTTTTCTAAAATTACAAAAGCTTAAATAAATTATTTAGAGCACATCTAAGCTTAAGTTTTTTGTGAATTTTACAGTTGGTAAAAAAATTAGGATAACATGTCAGGCTCTTTCCTATGTCTATATCGATAATATTATTCGATAGAAACTTGGATAAAAATTCCTTTTTTACTTCGCCACGTACAATTATATTGGAAAACTTATTTAGTGGAGAAAGTACATCGCTTAAGCAGTTATAGGGTATTTCTCCTTCCATCCAGTCCAACCCGTTTATGTTTTTTCGATGAATATTATGTTGTTGTAATGTATCATAATTCAACTCCTTAATGTTGTATGGAGGTTTGAAGTGAAAGAAGTTTGGTATTACAGTTCCACCAGGCATGAAGGCCAATTCCTTAACAAAAATTTGATTGTTATTTCCAACAACATATTGAAAATCTACTATAACGGAATTTGATCTATCAAATTTAGTCATTTTAGAATGAGTTTTAAATGTAAACTGACTTTGGTGTCTACATTTTAGGTCTTTATATACCATTCATTTTATTATATAATACATGCATTATGTAATATATAATATAAAAGTTGCTCTCACATCTTAGGAGTTTGTATATATGGATATATATTTCATTTCATTATGTAATACATAATGTATAATATATATATATATATGTATATACGGCATACTAAGCCCTTTATAAACCACACATTTTAGTAACTAATTTCAGTTTGTTAATAACATTCAGATTCAATGGATACACTCCAAGCTAAAAGAGAAAGAGCCATAAGAAAAAAACAGAACCATGAAGTTATATTTGGTTTTGAATATTTTGTGGCTCAAAATTTGAAAATAAAATGTGGATTTTCGACATCTAGAAAATTTACTCCAATGATTTGGATGCAGCAGCACAAAAACAATTATATTGGATTTGATAAAGAAGAATGGATGCAACTGCTTACATACAAGGAATTTATACAATTAAAGATTGATCAATATGACTTCCTAATGTCTGATACAGTTTTGGATCACCCTATTTTATCAACTATTAAATGTAATTTTAGATTTAGAAAATCAGATAAACAATATGTTCTGATACTAAATCAATTCGGTAATAAAATTGAAATAGATAGTGAAACTTGGAGATCATTAATTCGCCTAGCTATATTTTTAACTACATTTTTATGTTGGAACACTATATTAAAACAGCAAATATCCTATCTGTACTATAATCATATCATTCCGAAGTGTGTCTCTTTACAAAAATTCGATATTCAATTATCTGATTTAGATGGTAACTATGATAAAAATGTTCAAATAGATTTAACACGTTTATGTTTCGAAATATCTAAAAAAATGACAAAAGAAATAAAAGAAGATGTAATTCATTATAAGAAATCATTAATCTCTAAGACCTCAGACATTAACAATAAAAAATAAGTTTTTTTTTTAAATAAAAATGAGTAAGCAACAAGTTGTTGATGAAATACATAAAACTTGTAGAAAAAATTTTTTACGTCGAAAGTTCGTTCAAAAAAGGGTTTCATGATACTTGGCAAATTGATTTGGTTGAAATGATCCCCTATTCCAATCAGAATAATGGATATAAATATTTACTAACGGTTATTGATACATTTTCAAAATATGCTTTTGCTAAGCCTGTAAAATCAAAATCGGCAATGGATGTTGCAACTGTTATGAAATCTATATTGAAAGATTCCAAATACAAGCCAAAAAATATACATTCCGATCAAGGCAAAGAATTTTTTAATCAACTCTTTAAAGAACTTATGAAGAAAAATAATATAAATCATTATCATACATTTACACACCTTAAGGCTTCGATTTGTGAACGATTTAACAGAACTTTAAAAAATAGGATGTGGAAAATGTTTAGTTTTAATGGAAATTATCGATGGATTACCCATTTGAATTCGCTTGTAGAAGACTACAACCATTCTTACCACAGAACTATAAAAATGAGGCCAATCGATGTTTGTAAACAGAATGAAGAGTTTATTTTGAAAAAATGTTATAACATTGTTAAGGTATTTCCAAGGCATAAATATGTAGTAGGCGACCATGTTAGAATAAGCAAATACAAGGGTGTATTTGTTAAAGGATATGAACCTAACTGGACCACTGAAATATTTACAATTTCAAAAATAAGGACTACATTCCCAGTTACTTACGAGCTCATTGATTATAAGGGTGACCCTATAAAAGGTACATTTTATGAAGCTGAAATTCAAAAAGTTAAAGACAAAAGTGCATTCCTAGTTGAAAAAGTAATAAAAAGAAAAAAAGACCAAATTTTTGTAAAATGGCTAGGTTTTGATGAAACACATAACTCATGGATAAATAAAACAGATTTATTAAAATAAAATTTTACAATTTGGAATTTATTTATACAAATTATACATACATATATACATTTTTAATTATTATTATTATTTATATACATTTTTAATTTTTATTATTATTATTTATTTTTATTTTATTTTTTTTGTTTTTTTTTTTTTTTTATTTTTATTTTTATTTATTTGTTTTTTTTTTTTTGTCGCTTATTTAATATTTTTAAAAATACGTACAATATTATTGACATTATCCATTTGTATTTAATAAAGATCTTAATTTATAATGACCATATGCTAAAGTATTAATATTACAAGCTAATACCCATCTTTTATCATCTCTAGGGCTAAGACTTACTTTATTAACTACATCAGTATATAACTGATGGCCCCTACTTCTTATACATCTTTGTTCTCCATAGTACGTTTTCATATGTCTAATACATTCAATATAATCTAAATGACACAGTTTTTTGATTACTGATTGCTTAACACCCTTAACTTTCTTTGTATCTATATATTCGTCATTGTTTTCTACTAAAAATGAATATGCTTTAGCTTTTAGACCCGCGAAAGAGGTCATAATTTTTCCAGCATTTTCATCTTTGAATAAGCCCAATTCTTTGTTGTTAGCTTGAATAATGTTGAATCGGTTTCCTGTCTCATAATTTGATGTGTCAAAACGGCTAGAATTTTTTTTATTATTTTGTATATATCCTCTTCACAGGAAACTATAAAAGAGTCTGTATCCATATATATTATTTTTGCTGAGGGACACTCTACTAATAAAAAGTTATAATAGTAATCATACATTAGCCATTTGGACAAATCGAGAACAGTAAATCCAATATAAATAGGCTTATCATACAAAATTGAAGTCTTTGTAGTCTCAATTGCTACTACACTTTCTCCAAAAATTTCTAAACTATGAAAATTATTCCTGGCAATTAGTTGTCTAAACTCTGGAGAGTTTTTCGCAGATTCATAACGAGTTACTAGTGTTATTTCTTGACGTTTTTCTACGTTTTCCATGGTTTTGCCGTATATGACATTATTCATAAATTTATAAAAAATGTTTCAAATTTTTTTTTTGCCATTTTTCTATGTTGGGTATTTAAATCTATATTTAACCAGTATGACTGATTAAAAGATAAAATTCTATGAATTTTCTTTAATTTTAATCCCTGTTTAAGACACAATTGAAGCTGTTTTAAATGAATAATATAAAACTCTTTAGAATTTAAATCAGCTATTAATTTTGGTTGTTTTCCTCCTGGGGGAACCTTGTTTTCAGGACAAAATGGTAGACTGTTATGTTTGTCATGAATTTCATCAGGATATTCTAAATCTACTTCTAAAATATATCCTGTGTCTCCTGAGGAATCAGCATTTTCTACATCAAATAAATTGGTTTCATTTTCGCTTAAAAATTGAAAATTTGAAAATGGGAGTTTTTGGCTCATAGCCCAACCATATAAATTATTTGCGTCAATATACGACAAATAATTTTTTGGTTTTGTTTTATCATAATTTCTCATGTACTCATTATTTGCTTTTGAAATTCTTTGAGTACATTGAGTCAGACCGCCCCGTATACCTCTTTTAACAAAATTGTAAATGTTGGGGTCACTTATTAAATCTAATTCTACTTTAGTATACTTCAGCATAGCATCCCATGAAATAGATGGGGCTGAAACATAATTAACAGGGTCTAATTTATAAATTTTTGAGCATATATTACGGAAGTTTTCAAAAACGTCTGCTAAAATTAGTACGTCACTCTCCAAATACAATTTCATATAGTCTTTTAGAGTTCTGCACTGAAACGAACTCCAAATTTCTTTAGCGAAATTGTATTCGCTAATACTACACTCTTCGTCTTTCAACGAATTATAAAAATATTCCCTAGGAGGAAGTTCGGTTTCATTGAATTTTTCAAAACTATCCAAATAATCATAGGAAATACTCCCTTTCTTCTCATTTGCCTAAACTTCTCTCCACTAAATTTTGATTTTAATATTTTAAAATCTTTATCTTCCATGTTGTAAGCTAATTTTTCTAAACTAGAATTTAAAAACCTATTGGAATCTATGTACTTTATAGTATAATTAGTCTTTCCCTTTTCAAAAATTGTCTGATTTAGAGCAATATATAACTCTTTAGTAGAGGGTATTGGTTTCAATTTACCCCCTAGGGCATTAATAAAGAGGTGGATATCGTATCTTGATAAATTATGAAAAACTACAGGGAAATAAGCTTTTAACTTAAAACTATCTTTACAACTTCTATGGATAGGACCTTGGTATTTACCCGTGAACTGGTTAAAATATTGTACGCGTTCATCCGTACTGATGACCTCTTCACACGCATAGCAGTTCCCATGCTCCTGGTAGTCCTCATCGCAGATGTCAAAGTTATATATAGGTTTTTTTGATCCCTTCCAGTATTTGCTATATAAGGCCATTGTCTCCTCTTCCAAAGTTTTAACAAAAACCTTCATACAGTCATGTCCTGTAATTTGTAAAAAGGAAAAATTTATTAACTTTAAAACTTTTCATTTATTTTAAAATAATTTATTTACCTTCATAGGTCCATAATTTATTCAGCTGAGGGTTGTATTTATGGGCAACATAAAACGAAACAGCACATGCTGTATGTTTCTGCACAGGCTTGGTATAGGATTCGTTTGGATTATTTGAGGCTGTTTGGTAATGTTCCAAAACTGCCTCAATGTCCGCATAAATTACCAACGGCGCTGCCAGTTTTTTTGAAAAACTTTCAAATTTGGTTTTAGTGTTTGGTTGTGGGTATAGTGAAGCCACTTGACCGCACTCCTTTAGATTGTGGGTCTTGTTAGTGCTGCAATAAAATTGTAGGCAATTTCTACAAAAATATCTCTCCGAATTTGAGTTGTTCACTTGTGATTTACACAATGTTTTTATGCTTGTAATGTATGCATAATGCAAACAATTTTTTTTAGGATTTTCTATTCCCAATATATCGATATGATGGATTTTTACTTCTTTAGTTCTAATTGTAGGACCTTCTATGCGACCATCATAAATTTCATATACATTTATGCTGTAATTTGAGTTATTTTTCTCGAACAGCTTTATTCCATTCTTTGTAATGGGAAACTCTATTCCCGAAAAGTTTAATATTTGTTGTTCATATGTTATAATTGGTTGGCTAATATCAAAAATTCCATAAAATGAAGTTCTGGGCAGTTTTTCGCGAGCTGATTTTTTTTGCGCTGATGTACCAAAATTTATTTGAATGTGTTTCATATATGCTATGTGAGCCAAAATACACCACTTAAAACAATAAATGTCATTATTTTTAACATTTATGAGAGCATTTCTTTTTCTTATGCTCTTAGGTGCTTCAACATATCCTGATCCAGGAAGGTGCTCTAGCTTTAATATTTGTATTTCATAAAATGTAAAATGCTTAATAGCCCATCCAGAATCCCTCTCCTGGAATTCATCGGCTTTTGCAATTAACATTTCGTTATCGTCATTTAAAATGTATTCGACGTCATTATATGAGCTGACGTAAATTGCTTTATAGTTTGTCGAGAAATGTTTTGTTTCCTCTTGCATCTTATCAGTTTCTTCAGTCGGTTTTACATATTTTCCATGAACTGATAGACGCACTTTTATAGCTCTTATTCGCTAAGTGCATATTTTATAATGTTTATAAGATTATTTTTACATCCAATGTAAAATTCTTTTAAATCTAGATCGCGCACTCCGAATACTTTATACTTTTTTGTGTAAAAAGTATCACTTTGGGTTATAGGAAAAATGTTAGCATTTTGCCACACAAGTTTCCTTAATGCTGCTCTATGATTTGGAGAATGTAAATGAATTCTTTCCTCAACGAAAGCACAATTTTGCTTACAATCGGGACAAATATTCTTCTCAGCAATTATGCGGTCTAGTCTAGCCCTTTTTGATGTTGATGGCTGTTCTTCAATATCCATGGCTTGCCCCTCTTGAGGGCTAGTTTCCTTGGACACACCAGCCTTCCGTTTGACCGCTGATGATACGTTGAAAATACTATGTTTTGATGTAGTTCCTTGGTTCCTGATTCCTTGAATTTTGGTTGTTGATTTTCCTCCTGCTTTTTGGTCACCGTTGTTCGCGAACGATACAAAGCTTTCGCCAAACCGTTGGCCTGAGATTTCTTCTTCATCTCCGAGAAGGCATTTCGAGGTCCTTCACATCGATCATAATGAGTTATAAACTCATTCACACTAATAACTTTAGAGCACAAGTCACACGCAACTTTCGACTCCATTTTTATGTTTTAGGTTTTTGTTATTATTTTTTTGTATAAAGAAAAAGCGTAAAAATTGGTTTAACCGGCAAGGCAAGATTTATACTAAAAATTTTGATTCTTAGCATAAACCTCAAAACCTATTGATCCTCGAAAACGGAAAACAGGTACTTGTGTTTGAATGTATTGGTATCATCAATACATGTACATGAGTTAACGCATGAAAACCACCCCAATTTTCCCCACATTTTTCCGGTTAATGAATCGGGAAAACCAATCAGAAGACTCGAAAGAAAAGATAACGCTTAGAGCCTAGAGCCTACAGTAGGGAGTAAATAGGCAATCGGCTGATTTCTTGCGTCATATCCGTGTATGCATGTATATGTTGGTGGGAACGTAAATCCACAATCCAATATACACTCACATATATATATAATCCTAAATAAAAAATACATATTGACCTTTCATCCGACCCTGACATAAATATGTCTCCTGCAAGAAAGTGATAAAAAGGGATCGCAGCAGGTCAATTGGTTCCTTTTTTTTCTTGACCCTTCAGGGTGGATTTTCACTTTTCTACGAAAAGGTTTTCTTGTGATATACTTACTCCTTGTAAAATTCTGTATTATATTTTATATTATAAAATTAAATTTCTGTACATAAGTCCGAGTTAATTTAAAATTAATTAAAAAAGAATTGGAGTAAAAAATCCTTTTAAATGATATGCAACACCATAATAAAATTTTGGATATTTTTTTTTTAAATAATTATTTGTTCTTCATCATTAATTTTAAATTAATTACAAAATAATTATAATAAAATACATTTTTAAATGAACTGCAGCACCATGAATATAATTTTTGTAAATAAGCATTTTATTTTTTGTTAATCAATTTTATTTATTTTTTCACGATCCTGAATCTTATTTATTTTTCACGATCCTGAATCTTAGACAGGTATCTTAAGTGGACAGTTGAATTTGTAGGGAATTAGGCAAACGGCGTATAAGCACCAGAAAAATTTTAGTAGTATGTAATTAGGCAAACGATGATCCTAGCAAGTTTCATTTTTACATGATCTTTTTCTTTACATGCATATTTCCCTTAATGGGACCCAATGCAAGATATCAGAAAATATAGAAAACATAGACAAGATATCAGAAAATATAGAAAACATAGACGGCGATGATCCTGGCAAGTATAATTTTTTGGCATGATCGTTTGCTTTTATGCCAATAGAGGGCGTATAAAATATTACGGTAGATGGCGCTGTCCAATTTTACACAAACTTGAACCCATAGATGGCGCCACTAAATTTACGTCGTACGCCGTTTGCCTAATTACATACTACTAAAATTTTTCTGGTGCTTATACGCCGTTTGCCTAATTCCCTACAATTCAACTGTCCAATTAAGATACCTGTCTAAGATTCAGGATCGTGAAAAAATAAATAAGATTCAGGATCGTGAAAAAATAAATAAAATTGATTAACAAAAAATAAAATGCTTATTTACAAAAATTATATTCATGGTGCTGCAGTTCATTTAAAAATGTATTTTATTATAATTATTTTGTAATTAATTTAAAATTAATGATGAAGAACAAATAATTATTTAAAAAAAAAAATATCCAAATTTTATTATGGTGTTGCATATCATTTAAAAGGATTTTTTACTCCAATTCTTTTTAATTAATTTTAAATTAACTCGGACTTATGTACAGAAATTTAATTTTATAATATAAAATATAATACAGAATTTTACAAGGAGTAAGTATATCACAAGAAAACCTTTTCGTAGAAAAGTGAAAATCCACCCTGAAGGGTCAAGAAAAAAAAGGAACCAATTGACCTGCTGCGATCCCTTTTTATCACTTTCTTGCAGGAGACATATTTATGTCAGGGTCGGATGAAAGGTCAATATGTATTTTTTATTTAGGATTATATATAAATGTGAGTGTATATTGGATTGTGGATTTACGTTCCCACCAACATATACATGCATACACGGATATGACGCAAGAAATCAGCCGATTGCCTATTTACTCCCTACTTATGGCTACCGGAAGGGGCGAAACAGGGATGTTTGGAAATCTGAACATTTTACAGGGGTACCCCTTGGAAAAAGTCGAAAAATTTGAAAACTGTTTTTAGGCCATATTTTGAATAAGAAATAGAGGTACTCTCCGCCCTGATCACAAAATGGTATGCTATTCCAAGATCGGATATAAATTGGCAGAGCTATGGCTACCGGAAGGGGCGAAACAGGGATGTTTGGAAATCTGAACATTTTACAGGGGTACCCCTTGGAAAAAGTCAAAAAATTTGAAAACAATTATCAGGCCATATTTTAAATGAGAAATGGAGGTACTCTCCACCCTGATCACAAAATGGTATGCTATTCCAAGATCGGATATAAATTGGCAGAGCTATGGCTACCGGACGGGGCGAAACAGGGATGTTTGGAAATCTTAAGTTTTAACAGGGGTACCCCTTGGAAAAAGTCGAAAAATTTAAAAACTGTTTTTAGGCCATATTTTGAATAAGAAATAGAGGTACTCTCCGCCCTGGTCACAAAATGGTATGCTATTCCAAGATCGGATATAAATTGGCAGAGCTATGGTTACCGGAAGGGGCGAAACAGGGATGTTTGGAAATCTTAAGTTTTAACAGGGGTACCCCTTGGAAGAAGTCGAAAAATTTGAAAACTGTTTTTAGGCCATATTTTGAATAAGAAATAGAGGTACTCTCCGCCCTGGTCACAAAATGGTATGCTATTCCAAGATCGGATATAAATTGGCAGAGCTATGGCTACCGGAAGGGGCGAAACAGGGATGTTTGGAAATCTGAACATTTTACAGGGGTACCCCTTGGAAAAAGTCGAAAAATTTGAAAACGATTATCAGGCCATATTTTGAATGAGAAATGGAGCTACTCTCCGCCCTGATCACAAAATGGTATGCTATTCCAAGATCGGATATAAATTGGTGGAGCTATGGCTACCAAAATGCTTTAAAATGCTATCAAAAAACTTTACGTATTGTCCTTATTTTGATCGAATCACATAATAAAACGAATATGAAACAACTTACCGGGTCCATCGTAGGCATTGATGCAGTCCGAGGTGCGGAATTGTGAAACCAGAGCCTGCTTGCCCACTCCCGCCGATCCGAGCATCTCGACGCGGAAGAACTCCACTGGCGTCTGATGACTCTCCTGGGCATTGGTGTTCCCGAATCCGAATCCGTTGTTGCTGCTGCCGCCGTTGTAGCCGGATCCGAGGCCCAGGCTGCTACCGCCGCCCACGCCCCCGCCCAGGCCGCCCACTCCGCTGCGGGGATGCATGGGGCTGGAGGGGGCCAGACTGTTGCTGCGCGACCGGCGGCGTCGGAACGAGTCACCGCGATTAATGATACCTGAATGCCCACAAAAAAAGAAGAAGGAAACATATGGCAGAATATGACGAAAAAAATTCCAAAAAAGGGGCAATCTTTTGCAATTTGGTATTCCAAGTGCATGCCGGCTTTTGTTAGTCAACCTGCCACTGGCACGCGGGGCGTATGTGCAACGTTGCGCATACGCCACGTAGCGCCGGCAGAAATTACAGTTTCCTGCCGCAAGGGCAACATCAACAATAGTTAATCTGTCTTTTGTGTCTCGCATCTGTGACTCCAGCCCGCCATCCTCTTTTTTTGTTAGAAATTTTTCCCATTTTTCATTTAAAATTTAAGAAGAGTTTCCTGCCGCTGTGGCTTATTTAAGTAAATGGAAAATATTTACAAAATAATGCACATATGCCATGAATATTTATCCGCAATGTCCGGGCCATTATGGAAGCTCTTTATAATAAAGCAATTAAGAAGACATGGCAATTTATTTGGGACCAGGCGTAATGGTTACTTTAACCCTGATCTTGTTCCTGGAATTCCTTGGACAAAAGCCAAAAGTGCTAGACCGTTTAAAGATGTAATTAATAATTGTTGCAAGAAATATAAATAAATGTTTGTGCTGAGACTTTAATCCCGGCTAAGGTAGTCGCTTGGATTATTTATGCAACATTCACATAATTTAGTAGCCTTTCCCGAGCCATAACGAGTTGATTGACCAAACAAAAGCCCAAATAAATCTAGAAATAATCAGCCCATCTGCCTCCCCGGTCCCAATAGAAGGTATTACCCAACAATGGAACTACGCAGAGTCAAGAGCCTTCTGAACAACCTGCGGCCGGCCGTTCTGTCATTTATAATCCCCCTCCTAGGCCAGAGGCAATGGGTTAAGGGGATGTACAGAAATATATATATATATACCATTATATATATCAATCTGCAGTCTGGCACTGTCCGATTTGCTCTGTTCGGCTGTCAGTTTATGTAAGTGTAGTATGTTGTGTACATTTTAAATGTCATAAATAGATTTATGGCCTGCCTTATTGCATTCAGCCGTCGCGCGAAATATACGAGGAGTCTATATCCCAATATAAATAGATCTTGGTACATCATAGATTTCTCGATTCGTTTCGATTCTCGCCAGCGTTAGCATTCGCTCGTTTCTCATCTGCGGTCATTAATTTCTGCAAATTGATTTAATTGCCAAAACCGTTCTAAACATTTACATTTCGAGCCGAGGGGGCCTGACACAGCCCCCCTTCTTGGGTGTTTCATCATTGGAAAGCCATAAAACCATTTTGGGTGGCCGAATACTGTTCAGATACACGATATACATATATTCACATATTAAAATTTTCCCTTTTTTTCCCGAAATCGGGGATTACGAGGCCAGCGCGTGTGGGAAACAATTCATTTGAAAAGGTGCAAACGGTCGGGCAATAAAAATCCACCTACCCAGCTAGCCAGCTAGTTTACCTTCCGTTCAAATATTTGTGCAATGTTCATAGTTATTTTTAACCAACTCGTCTATAATTGAAACTGACTAATCGTTGGAGTAATTTCCACAAATCCTGCCAGCTTCAGTTTCTTTTTTTCTGGCTTCCACTTATTCATCAAACAAATGTTTTCCCCTTCACTTGTCTTTGATGTTGGTTTAGCACTCTCGGTCTTTTCACATTTTTGCTGAAAAGATTTTCTTTTGTGCCGGGCCGGCAGGGTGTTTGTTTGATTAAGGAATAACTGTTAGAGCAAATAAATTGAAAATTTTATTCGCTGATTGATTTAAAGAACGGCGCGTGTGGCGAGATACTTTGCATGTGCTGCTGGGAAATGAAAAACTTTTCGCGATATGATTAACCGCCTCCAAGGTTGGGTGAGTTTTTTTGCTATTTGTTTACGTTTAATCAGTTCGTTTTTTAAAAATACAAATCAAAATCGAGGCCACAAAAACTGTTGGTATATGGGTAATGTATCACAAAATCTGAAACTGTATCAACAGTGTTTATATGTGGTTAGGGGATTGTTATTTTTGCATTTAATTATTGTAGAAATTACACAATAATTATTTTAACTGATTCAAACAAATCTCTAATACTGGAGGAATATTTAACTTAAAAGTTTCTAAGCCAGAAAATCCTTTGGACAAGCTAACATTTTGGCGAAAGATATATTCTCAGCCAGCCTCAGATGATGATTTTTACCTTTAATTTATTTAGGATTAAGCCCACAAATGTATCATTTGCATATTGATAATCCACAAACATTGATTAAGTGTTGACACCACATCCTTTTCAAAATATTTGTATTTTGAAGCTCCCAATTCAGAGCTAAACTATGTTTTGTTAAGTCCATCAGCTTATATTTAATATACCAAACTTCTGGTGGGTTTTATCTCCTTTTTTGAATTGGGAATAAGCACACATGCAAATATTTTATTGACTGGCTGGTGCATCATTCAATTATGGATCGATTTATGGCCGCAGGACAATCAGGCAACCGCATGCTTCTGTTTGCTCCTGCTGGCGGCCAATTTATACATATATATGTTGGGGAAAATTTCATTCATGGCGCTTCATTGGCTGCCATCGCTGACTGACACCCGCCTGGGCGTTTCAATTAATCACACACACTCCGGACTCATTCCACACTCCCGGCACACAACCTGCTCCCCGAATCCCCGAATGCTCGAATCAATGTCGACCTGTCAGTTTTTCGCCCACAACCTTGTTTCTGGGCCGGTTTTAAGTTTTCGCCACTCGTGCCAACCGTAAACATAATTGATGGATGGCTTCTGGTACCTTTTGCGGGCTGATGCCGTAGCATCTTGGCCGAATTAAGTTTAATTAAACGGCGGCACATGACTTGGCCAAGAACGAGACATAACCACAAAACAGAGCTGCCACATCCGAGATGCCGCAACTACATGCCATTCTGCTTGTATTTGAAAGCAATTTAGTTGAGCAAACACAGACACTTCATTGAATTTTAATATGCAGTGCGTTGGAGAACGTGTCCCTGTCGGGTGCTCATCCCGGGCCAAAGGATGAGGCCGAGGATACGGATGAGGAGGAAAAAAAGGCACCAACCCAGGGACAGGCCTTGATACTCTTTGATGTCACAGGCGCTTGTGGCAAAACGACACAGACAGCAGATTCGGGCTACATGGGGTACCTGTCCGTTGCATAGTTTCCCCCAGTCATACACTTCTACCAGATATAGAATACATTTGCCGCTGAACTGGGGGAGTTTGTGCGAAATGTACCTGCCTCCACCTTCTTCATGACTAAGTTATGACACCTCTTGCTGCTAATACACCGACTTGTCGTCTACTTTCTGTCATGTCAGCTCAAGTGCTCCGTGTTCCTAGTTCCGTACTCTATTACGGTTCGGCTTAAACACGTACTTGTGTACGGTCTGACATTCAAACTGAATCAGTGAGTAAGTGATAGGAGATAAGGTAAAATCTATTTTATTTAAGAGTAGAGAGGTGCGTTTTTACTATAAATACATTATAAAATAATACTACTATTTCAAGACCTTGCCCTTAAATTTGATAATTGATATAGAAACTTTATAAGCTCCCTTTATAAGCTACAAGTTTGTTACAAGATTTAATCTGATAAACGCTAAACTTTCAACTAACCGCCTTACACAACTGACTCACACTGTACTACCCGGCCAGCACACAGGGCGTATGTGTAACAATAACGTGACACAAATGTAGAATATAAAGGAAGCAAAAAAAAAAAAGGAACGCACACATAATGGGAAAACTTCACGGGGCTATGTGGTTATTTGAGTGTGTTTGCATAAATATATGGATATAGTGGGGATGTGGATGTGGATACGAGTGCGAATGCGAATGCGAATGCGGATGCGGATGCGGATGGGTATTCATATTCTATGCAGAGTGGCATTTAGTGCCACTGATATCTCCTTAACATCTTTGTGTAACAGCCTTTTAAGATTTCAATAAGGATTTCTGTATGTTGCGTGTCCGTGCCCCGGGACGAAACTATAATTTTATGCCTTCTGGTGTATCATGTATCCCAGCTCTTGTTCCATACACCGCTCTCCCCCTACACCCCTGCCCCTGTGTCCTGACAATCCGTGTCCTGGCCTCCGTGCCCGCATTGTTAAGATGTGTAATCCCAGTCATCTGGCCCTCGGGTCCTTTGTTGACTTTCAATTTCGAAATTAATAAATGGTCCGACGGGATCTTTGTTAAGGTTGCTTGGGAGGATATTACTCCTCGAGTCAAGTCTAAACTCACCTCCTTTGGAGGCGCTGAAAGTGCGCAGTCGGTCCACATCCTCGTCGTCATCGTTGACTCGAAGATGATGCATGTTCATGGTGGGCACGTCCAGGAAGGCGTTCGACTTTCTATGTCCTGTAGGGGAAAAAAGGAAGGCAACAATTGCACTTGGTTAGCATTTTTAGAATTATTCTTTTAAAATTTTAATTAAACTTTCAAAACTTTTTATGAAAATCACACTACATTATGCCAACATCCATTGAAACTCTCTCCCCAGTTCGTTGCATTATTGATTCAGTATTTCGTCCTTCAGTTGCCCGGCTGACAGTTGCCACATTGGGCCGACAGTGGCATTGTTACGTGGCTGGTGGCTAAAACCCAGTTAACTGGGTCAATGGTTAAGTTCGATGAACGCCCAACGGCAGCATCGTCGTTAATTGAATCAACATTATTGGAGAGGACGACCGGATGATAGTAGTACTTGACGAAAGCGAAAAATAAAACCAGCAACTGCCAAGTGCTGGAATCGAGCCAGCTTTTTCTGTTTCAACACCTCACATTAAAGCCCAGTGGTGCGAGGCATCCTGTTGTTTTGGCCACTAAAGTATTTACGGTCGATTTTACATCGCCGCTGCTCTCGTGCGGCGAGCAATTTTGCTGAGAGCTTAGTTTATGCCACATAAAAGATCAGGCTCAGCACTTGGCTAATTTGTTGCCGTTGTTCCACAGTTTTATGGCTCAAACGGGCCATTACAGGGCCCTGCAACTTCCACTAACTTGTGAACAGCGGTGTTCCCAAAACAGAAAATAGAGCAACAAATTGCTCAACGCCATTTATGGCTAAACTGAGCTATAAGGGCATTTAAATGTATGTGGTGGCTTTTAAAAATAAACTTGGCATTTAAGGTGTTGAATAATCTATGAGCTTTGATGTTTAATAGCTTTTATTGCCAAATAAATTATATGATAGATTCATAATTGCATTTTAGAAAACTATCAATCGATCTAATGGGAAAATATATGCATATGGCCAGAAGGCTACTTTAAATGGGCTTTAAAAAATGAATAGTTTGCAATCATGTTTGATAAATTAGATGGCAGGTCTCAGATAACTCTTTTTAGCTTAAATATACTCATAAAAAGATATGCTTTTTGGCTTTTCCTCCAATCATTCCCCAGATTTATCTTGTTTTTCCATAAGCTTCTGGGTTATTTCCTTACCGTGTGGCTGGGGTCTCCTTTGGGAGAGCTTGCGCCTCTGCGGAGGCGTCTCCGTTTCACTCAGACGTGGCTCGCTGGTGCAGTAGGAGCGTGTTTCCTGGAGCGTGTGCTGCTGCTGCTGCTGCGCCTTGGTGCGCTGTCGAACCTGCAGAGGACCAAAAAAAAAGAACTTCCATTAGAAATATAACCAGACTATTCAGTGACGACAGTTTAACCCCAGCCCCGTCATCTGTCAAGGCAATCACTTTGATTTATGGACTGCCGCAGGATCTGTCCTTGCCAATTGAGTGAGAAATTAAATTGCATTTCTCGCTTGTAGAGCAATCAAGCCGCCACACAAATCAAATTGCACTTGTTTGTCCTTTGGATCTGGTGGGGCACAAAAAAAAAAAAAACAACACAGCCCCCGCCGCCTCATTGCCAATGCCATAATTTATCGGCCAAGTTGGCACTTGCCACCGGAATCCTGGCCCTTTGCCTGCCACACAGCCCCTTCCAGCAGATCGGAGGCACCTCGAGGGATTTCCGCATAAATGTCAAGGTTAAACGGCTCTCGGCCCTCGGCCCTCGGCCCTCGACTCTGGGCCACTCGAACTGCAATCAGCACCACCGCTTGTCTCAACCGCCACAAAAGTTTTCCAGCTCACGTCCACGTCCACGTCGGAGTCCACGTCCTAGTCCCCGTCCAGCCAATGGCACTGGTGTCCCAAATCCTTCAAGCCATGTCCAAGTGCCTGTCAAGCTGACTGGTCCCCGGGTTTCGCCTCAGATCGTCAAGTAGAAGGACGAAAGGACACAAAGGACGTAAGGACCCCAGGACAAGGGGGCGGAAACCAGCTGACGACGGTTGAGGTGCCGTTGGGGAAAAACTAATTTCAGCACCTGTCCCGGCGATGTAAGCTCCTTGTTCAGTTTCTTTGGTCCAGTGTGTGGGCGGTATTTATAGCCGCATGCAAAACGTCAAACTTTGTTAGCCACTTCCGTTTTCCTTGGCCCACAAACAGAGGCAGTTCTGGTCCTCATTAAGAGGGGGTCATGCAATCAAGTAATATTTTATGCTAGTTTTCAGGTCAAAACAGGTCCATATACATACATGTTTAAATATATTATATTATATTCTTTTTAGAGAACCCCCGATAGCCCGCCACTGCCTCCATATCATCGCTGGCTCATCGCTGGAAAGCGGCACGCCGGAAGCGTTTTCTACGTGGCGTTGGCTGTCAAGTGGCCATGGATTTGGGCCACTATGGGTGTGGGCCAGCCAGCTGGTAAAGCCACCAAATCCGGCCGGACATAAAAAGCGGTGGACTGGGGGGCTGTAGCTGGAAGGGGGAGGTGGCGACTGAGCCATTAGGCGAGCTGTCAGTGTAAACGCTTCTTGTTTATTTAGTGGCCTCTCTTTTGCGCTTTTTACGGTCCTTCAAACACACACACACATAGATACAAACATATATATATATAATATATATACATTATATATATAAACATATATGTATGGATGTATGTACTTGTGTGAGTGCATCTATCCGGGAATTTCATGGGCTCTCGTGACCAGTAATTGCTCTTCTTTCTTGGCCAAATGTTTGCATGGTCTACTTTACGGGCTTAATCAAATATTACGGCTGGACACTCGTATATTCGTACACCCGTACACATCGGAACTGTCCGTCGGATGCAGGGACTTCGGCACGGGATGGATGGACGGACGGATGGTCTCTCGCCTTTACGCTACGGAAATTAATTGCTTCCTGGCTTTAGTTCATTGACCACGGGATGTGCCCCGGGATCTGGCATGGCGGTCTGTCCCCGGCAAAGTCTTCAATTTGTTCCCGCTTAATCCCCAATTAGTCCTTTGGGTCCTGCGCTGATAATTTATTTTCTTAATGTTCTCCGTTTAACTTGGCCACCAGCAAGGATATAACAATGGAGGATTCAGAAAGTTGTCAGTCAGTCAGTAAACAGACATCTTGAATCGTCCTGACCTCTTAATACTATTTTTGCATAACTATTTTATTTGAATTACAAAAACCAAAATACAATTAAAAGTGTTGTGCATAAAGTTTATTTAAAATGAATATTTTATTGGACTAAAATCTGTGCACTTTAAAAGAATATTAATAGTTTTTTAAAAACTTTATAGTCTTTTGTATCATGTATGATAAATAAGTAAATATATCTTGAAAATAAATCTGTAGAGAAGGAATAAATAGCACTACTCTAAAAGATTTAATGTAATGGATTTACAATTTTAATTGGAAAACATGGAAATACTTTCATAAAAGATAGAGATATGCAGCTTTTATCTCTCAGTGCACTTTTTGGCCTAAAAGTTTCATCTGGGAAAATGCAAAATATTTTTGGTTATTTGTGGCTGCTGCCTGTCTGGGCGGAGCGGAGCTATTTGTTGGTTTTTGTCAACTATTTGCCCAGAATACGCCCCAACTTTGGCTCATAGAATTCTAAACAAAACGAAAATAGCATTACAATGTACGTCTATGTATGTCTTTCGGGATATTTTTGCTTTTCCATCTGGCAAGTAAGTGTGTCTGTCTGTTTCAGTGCGAATTCACTGCTCCCCTGGCTGTTGTTCGGCTTCTCATTAAACTTTTGCGTCAGCGGATGAAAAGTAAGTGCCTGCGACTTATCGACATCGACATCAACGTCGTACAGTGAGCACTCAAAGTTTATTTCTTAGCTCCTGTCGATTGTACCGTCCGCGGCCCCCCTCCGCGGGTTCATAAACAAAAGTCATTTCGCTGTTGCCTTGGCGGGTTGCTTTTTTGTTGTGGCTGTGAACTCATTACGGACCCGCCTTCCGCCCCCCGTAAAGCCACGCCCCTTTTGGTGAGGGTAAGCATGTGTGCCGCTGACTTGGAAACTTTTTCTATATAAATTACCAGCTCGGGGCGCATCGAAAACGATGAGAACGATGCGACATTTTTAGCACGGTGCCGGCGAGCATGATGCGTTGCACGGAGCTTCGTGGCTTTTTGTTGCCTCGTTTGCTTACTAATAACGTCCTCGTCCTTGTCATCATCACCAGCGGAATCAGAAGCATCCGAAGCAGTGGCGGAAAAGCGCGAAAAAGTCAGAAAGGAAAGCTCACTTCGGGGGAGCCGACGTTAGTATACCCTCGCCCTTAGGTGGCAGGATATGTTATAGGATAATGTCGTATGGGATGGATACTTTGAATAGTACTGCAATTGAGTGTGACATTTTTCGAGATGGAGTTATAATACCCTTTGCAAGGGTATAAACAGGGGGATCAGCCAGTAGCAACTACACGGCAGCAGCAGGACTCCATCAGGAGAGCCAGAACGAACCAGATACGCAACGTATGCTGCCACGTGGCTGGTGGGCGCCTTTTGTCTGGCGTCCGCCCATAAAAATTGAATTTGGCCACGTTATAACTCAATTCACACATGGAGCTGGCTGACAGGAATCAGTAAGCCGGAGTTCTGCAAGACTTTCAACATCTCCCACATCCAGACGAGGGACGGAAGGCTAGACGTGAGTGTCGACAAAAAATTACTAAAGAACTGCAGAATTATGGAATTTAAAATTAAATCTTTTAAGGAGGGGGTTTTTTGCTTTAAATGTCAAAATTCCATGGCAGACACTGAGAAACTATTCAATACTCAGGACCTCTGCATTTTTAGCCTATGTGGTCACAATGACAGGCAAAGTGGACATATTGGCGGAGTTGCCACAACTGCTGCACATAATGGCGAGTCACAGCATCATTTCCCGGAGCACCGTCACAGAGAGTATGGCCAAGTTCGCGTTGAACAAGCTGGCCGATTCCGATGCCCATGAGAAGACGGTGCTTCGACTCCTCCTAACCATTGAGGAACACTTTCGAGAGTACTTCGATACCTACAAGAAGGAGGTGGAGCTGCAGCGGATCGCGGCCGAAACCCTGTGGCATCTCATCCAGCGCTACATGATCGCCATGCAAGTGGACACGAGTTGCACATGTCCCCAGATATATGAGATAGAAACGGAGGATGCGATTTTGAACAAATACCATATGCACTATCAGGTATAGGAGCTATAGCGATTTTTAACATTTGGTGATAACTTTTATGTTTAATGAAAGGTTATAGACGGTTCCAATAAAACCCAAAAATGGGCCATTCAGGCTCTGAGGCCCTTCGTCCTGGCCTTTCGACGGGAGTGCGCCAAGGTGAACCTGAATGAGGACACTCCGTTCGTGATGGGCGATGCCTTCCACAAGCCTATAAAGTTTTTCATCGAACTGGTGGATGAGATATTCGACTATTTCTACAGTGCCTACTTGCAACTGGATTGCGGCGCCCGGCTGTTGGACCCTCTGGACATTAAGACCCTGGAGCACTACAAGAACTTGCTGGCACCGAACGAGGACTTTGACGAGTACTTCATGCACAACATGAGCTTCTGCAAGTGCCTCAGGATTCCGCCCAAGTGCATTGAGCAGAAGGTGGACGATTGCCAGCCGAAGAAGGACCTGCTCGACCACTTCAAAAACTTGGCCAAGAAGTCGAGGTGTGCCCAAAGGGTGGCCAAAATGTCAAGCCAACTGCCGGAATCCTGTGCTTCTGCCTCGAAGCCCGACGAGTCAATGGTATTCAGCAGTGTGGTCAGCGAGTTGAGGCTGCGGAATGATCCCGCGGTAGTCTCGAAGACCTCACTGCAGACTGGGGACTCCGCATACCGGCAGATCCACGAACGCTATGTCTCGGACCAATTGCGCCGGGCTCTCAGTCTCTCCAACTACAGGTTGAGGGTCGACTAGGCTTTGGAACACTACTTGTTGCTCAAATACTATTGGTTTTCCCACAACTCCCAATTAAGTCACATTAAATTGTATAATCGTTGAAAGAGAAGTGTATGCATTTTCCCTTTCGACTTAGGTTGAAGTGCGCTTCCTTGATAGCGCTTCAGATTTGAAAAGCACTTCATATTGTGAGAGTCTTAACGTCATAGTTTCAATTTTAGTCCAGTGCTTAACTTACATTTGTAAGTACCATACTGAGGTAAAGCTTATTTTCAAGGGATCTCTGAGAATCTGATGAGAATTGGGGAAGATATAGCCATCACTGTGGACCCTATAGGGGAAAACATCATTTTCCTCATTTTCAAGGGATCCTATCACGAAAAATGGACAAAAAATCGAAAAAATATTTCGTCTCAGGATTTTGATGCAGAATGGTGGCGAATCGATCCAGAAATCGATTAAGGTACTCCGCTTGAGAATCGGATAAGAATTGGGGAAGATATAGCCATCACTGTGGGCCCTATAGGGGAAAACCTCAGTTTCCTCATTTCAAGGGATCCCATCACGAAAAATGGACAAAAAATTGAAAAAATATTTCGTCTCAGGATTTTGATGTAGAATGGTGGAGAATCGTTCCAGAAATCGTTTAAGGTACTCCGCTTGAGAATCGGATAAGAATTGGGGAAGATACAGCCATCACTGTGGGCCCTATAGGGGAAAACCTCAGTTTCCTCATTTCAAGGGATCCCATCACGAAAAATGGACAAAAAATTGAAAAAATATTTCGTCTCAGGATTTTGATGTAGAATGGTGGAGAATCGTTCCACAAATCGTTTAAGGTACTCCGCTTGAGAATCGGATAAGAATTGGGGAAGATACAGCCATCACTGTGGGCCCTATAGGGGAAAACCTCAGTTTCCTCATTTCAAGGGATCCCATCACGAAAAATGGACGAAAAATTAAAAAAAATATTTTGTGTCAGGATTTTGATGCAGAATTGTGGAGAATCGATCCACAAATCGTTTAAGGTACTCCGCTTGAGAATCGGATAAGAATTGGGGAAGATACAGCCATCACTGTGGGCCCTATAGGGGAAAACATCATTTTCCTCATTTTCAAGGGATCCCATCAGGAAAAATGGACAAAAAATCGAAAAAATATTTCGTCTCAGGATTTTGATGTAGAATGGTGGAGAATCGTTCCAGAAATCGTTTAAGGTACTCCGCTTGAGAATCGGATAAGAATTGGGGAAGATACAGCCATCACTGTGGGCCCTATAGGGAAAAACATCATTTTCAAGGGATCCCATCACGAAAAATGGACGAAAAATTAAAAAAATATTTTGTGTCAGGATTTTGATGCAGAATTGTGGAGAATCGATCCACAAATCGTTTAAGGTACTCCGTTTGAGAATCGGATAAGAATTGGGGAAGATACAGCCATCACTGTGGGCCCTATAGGGGAAAACCTCAGTTTCCTCATTTCAAGGGATCCCATCACGAAAAATGGACAAAAAATTGAAAAAATATTTTGTGTCAGGATTTTGATGCAGAATTGTGGAGAATCGATCCACAAATCGTTTAAGGTACTCCGCTTTAGAATCGGATAAGAATTGGGGAAGATACAGCCATCACTGTGGGCCCTATAGGGGAAAACCTCAGTTTCCTCATTTCAAGGGATCCCATCACGAAAAATGGACAAAAAATTGAAAAAATATTTCGTCTCAGGATTTTGATGTAGAATGGTGGAGAATCGTTCCAGAAATCGTTTAAGGTACTCCGCTTGAGAATCGGATAAGAATTGGGGAAGATACAGCCATCACTGTGGGCCCTATAGGGGAAAACCTCAGTTTCCTCATTTCAAGGGATCCCATCACGAAAAATGAACAAAAAATCGAAAAAATATTTCGTATCAGGATTTTGATGTAGAATGGTGGAGAATCGTTCCAGAAATCGTTTAAGGTATTCCGCTTGGGAATCGGATGTATGGCCATCACTGTGGACCCTATAGGCGACTATATCCTATAAGTGGCATATAACTGAACTGTCGGAAATGACCCTACTTTCGTGTTTTGAAAATGGAGAGTTTGAAGTTCCGACATATTTTGTGTCTTGTAATCCGACATACCAAATTTCAATAGGATCGGTCGACTATATCCTATAGTTGCCATGAAATCGGTTTTGTGTTCTAGTAAGGCTTAACTTACTATAAATCCAATAAAATAATCTGTTTCACAAACTAATATAGCAAATGACGTTGCTGTTTATTCTATATTTAATTCGAATGGAAAACGTGCATGTAACGAACACTATAAATAAATAAAACGCGCTGAGAAAGCGGCACAATATGTGAAATATGCAAAGTGACAGGCGAAAGGCAAAAACTGCTAAAATTATATCGCATGACTGCACCGACTGTGGTGTCGTAACAAGCATTACGCATACGACCCGTAATCCGAGCAACTATGGTCTACTTACCGATCGGGCGCCGGAGGTGATGCGAGCGCTTTGGGAGCGGGTGGCCGGCCGGCGGCGACGGTAGCCGGGGTGCCGCCCTCGGGCGTGGCACTGCCGGAGGCACCCGGCATACTGTGGATGACCGTCTCGATGCTGGCCCCCGTGGCGCAGATGGAGGCACTCCTGGTCTTCTTCTGCATCCGATGATGCATCGGTGAGATGTCGTCCACCATGGCGGGTCAAGTTTTGTTATCCTTTGGGAAATTTCGTGTAACTTGGTCCTGCTCTCCTTTCTCCTTTCCCTCCTCTTTTTTTTTATTTAATTTTTTTTGTGCAAAATGGAATTTTTCGACCAAGTCTAGAGATGTCTAATGTTGTGCATCAAGCAGTTCGTGCTGTGGTTCTAGTTGCTCTACTTGGCAGCTCTCTTGGTTTCTTGCATAATTCATAGTCTGAGCTTTGAGGAGGATGTTGTGTGATTTTGTTAACTTTTCTACTACTTTTTGGGTGCTCTGCAAATAAATTGTGAAAAAGCAAACAAAGAACAAATGCAAATGAAATATATGCTATTTTTTGCTAAAAACTAAATTACAAATTTCTCAAATAATTCAATTCGGTTGGGTGCGGCGAAGTGGCCAATATTTTACAGAAATAACCCAAAAATAATGAATGCGTATGTATTTCTCTACCGAAAAAAGAAAATAAAAGTGAACAGCTACGAAAAGCGAATCTCATCTGCGGGCTACAGAATTGTATTTGTAACAACATGCAACATAATTTGCTGTGTGATTTTTCATTTCATTTTTTTTAGATTTCTTTTCCCATTTTGCCAGTGGGGCCATTAAACATAGAATTCCTCAACACACCGCCAACATCTCACTTTGCGTTTTATTTTTGGACGTGCCTCACGCGTCTCTCTGGGAAACTGGGTCAGCCTGCCATACGAATCCCCATTCGGATGCGGATTCCGATATGGATTTGGATTTGGATTTAATAGTGGACAATCCCAGACTGACAGCGACAAATTGCGGGGAAACATATCCAAAGCCCAGCAAAGATTGTGGCCAGATTCGGTTTGAATTGGATTACATAAAGAAATTTATTCCCCATTTCATAATTCACTCGGCCCACACCCCTTTGTTTACATCGATTGCTGCTTATGATCCCCAAGTGCCCATGAACCACCAGATCTCCGGCATCTAAAAATATAGAATTTCTTTTGGTTCCCCAGTCCTTGCATCACCCTCAGTTTGATCTCAAAAGAACGTATATTTCACCATCTTGATGTAAATAAACGAACGATGGGAATGCTTTGATAAATGTAAACATTTTCTGTTTAAGTTTGGGGGCAGAGCTTACCAAACGAGGCCTTAATTGATCCTATCTAGCGGTTGCAATTCAATTCCCAGGTTGGCCCCAAGCCAGGTCACCCAAAATTGAGTTTTCCAAGCCGTTGGTTGGGATGGAAAACTGAAGAGACCTCCGCCAGCGGGCCAATCAAAATGTTTTTGTAATCCACTTATACTGCCAACAGCGCACTACTTAGGGATGCTTCATTAGTGAGTCCCCGCCTGTCATCGCTAAGCTGCGTAATCGAATTATCCTTTCATCCGCTATTGCACTTAAGTGCATCATGAGACACTTTCCACTCCCCGGCCAAAAAACTTGACGAACTTGCAGTTTTCTGAAGGGCTCTTAAAGCATCCTTCTGAGTAATTAACTCGAGCGACTGATTAAAACATAAATAATTAAAACTTTAAGGATCGCAGCTCCCAGCACCCTTTCCTTTTTAATTATTTTTCTTATTTTTATATTTGAAGAACAAAGGAATCGGGTCAAGTCCCTCTTGAGAGTAAATAATGCAAAAGTCACGAACGAGAAAAAAAATGGGGGGCCCAGAATAAATACATAAACTTGAAAATGTTTCACGTGGCAGCAGCGTATGCGACAGCTGCTTAAAATCTGAAGGAGTTAAGTCAACTGGGCCCGAATGCCACCCTCCCCACCATTTCTTGGCTTAAACATATTTAAAGGGCTGAGCAAACTTTCACTGCGACTTTCCGCTTGATTTGCCAGCGAGAATCCAGCGATGCATTACGAGGACCCCCACCCTCACACACACACCCACACACGGACAAAAAAAGGATAATGAAAGGGAAAAAAAGGAAAAGGGTATCCGGTAGCGTTTTCAGAAATGATTTCAGCTGCTGACCCATTCAGTCGTGCATGAAACTCCAGGCCACATGATGATGATGATTACGAACGAAGTCGACGTCCTGGCCGACGTCCTTTGTCAGCAGCTATTCACCCAGTTTCGTCCTGGAGGAAGGAATCAAGACAACTTGCTGTTGCCTCGCCTTGTTTGCATTCAATTGATGCCGCAGGCTGCTGTTTCGACAAGTCCCCGGGAGCGTGAACAAGCCTGCGCGCCCTCCCAGTGGGCCACACGCATACACAAACAGACAGAGCCACACTGATACACCGATACAGATCCTGGCATTCCAGCCTTTAAAGCTCTTGGCTAGAGGAGCTGGCCATTAATTTTCATTTTTATGTTCATAGGCATTACCCGGAATTCTGGGCCATATTAGTGGTAGGGGCATTCGGCGGGATGGCGGCGAGATGAGGGACCAACCTTATCGGGTGGCCTGGTGCTGGTTATGCACATGAGTTGGGCGCCGACTCGGATGTTTTGGCATCCATTTTTTTGTTATCATTTATTTATAAACATTTTTTTGCCTGCCAACGCGGCTAATCAGACAGATGATGACAGCTGTGCTCGGTTTCAGGCAACTTAAGCTATCGCCCCAAAAACAAATGCGGCCAAAGAGCCGCCCGGGAAAAAATCCCCGATAAATTGTCAACTGATACGCGGTATATGTGGTCCGATTTGTTCTGAATGGGCTCTGACTAAGGGGGCTTTATATGGCCTGACACCTGAATGGCCAAAAAAAAAAAGGTGAACCAATCAAGCTCAGAGTTTCCGAATCTGAAACCGAAATTGATTGAAATGGAAATCATCTTTTTTGTTGTGGGTTTCGGCAAGTTTTTCTATCATTTTTTGAAGATATTAAAGTTAAATCAATAATACTTAATTTATTCAGAAACCCATCTTCAGAAAGTCTACTACAGATCTTTTAATATTTTCCTTAAATTCTTTTTAAGATCTGTCAGAACATTTAATTAAAAGCTAAGTTCTAAGGAGATATACTCTGTTCTATTAAGATTTCTCGTATTAAATTTTTTTTTTTTGGGAAACATTATATTTAGTCCTCTTTAATGGTGACCCTGGAACCACCCCCCTCTCCCTCCACAATTGTGTAGGAGCCTGTGTTTCCCGGCCTGGCAGCTTGCTTCCTTCACCGACACGGCCAAGTCCTTGTCGTCCTGGTCTGAGCGGTCCATGTCCATGTTGTTATCCGTGTGGCAGTTCGTGTCGTTGTCAGTGAATGTTCGCAGCGTTTGTTTAATGTTTCCCTTTGAGTCTCATCTCGTTGGCCATTTGTTTATTTTCAGGGCCAACAGGCATACGGAGACATACACTGGCCGGGGAAGCAGGCGCACACCTGTTGCTGTAAAATTAATTTAAATGGTCGCTCCGTGCCCAGGTACTCCCAAGGGTCAGGGTCAGATTCTGACAACTAGGCTAGATTCTAGATGGTTACTAAACTGCTCATATTTCTGATTACTTTTTTTTGTATCTTTTATTACTTATTATAAGGTTGGCCCCTCCCAGTTTCCCAGCTATTCCTATTTTATTTTTAAACACCATGCGTCTATTCCCAAATGTCTTAGCGATAAGAAACTATTCCTATCGCGTTTTTTGGCACAATACTGATGTGGTGTAGCTCTAAAACTGATTTTCGAAATTTCTTTCAAGAAACATAAATATAATATATAAAAACATAAATAATATAATATAAAACAAGAAAGGAAAGCTAACATCGGGCGGAGCCGAAGTTGATATACCCTTGCAGTTAAAACCGGATATATATCGCAAACATCGGATTTAGGCCGATCCTTATGAAATTTGGTAGGTTGGATTAACTGACCAAAAATAGAATCTGTATTAAATTCCCAGCTTTCTATCTTCAAAAACACGAAAGTTGGGTCATGTCCGCTCATGCAGGTATATGGCAGCTATAGGATATAGTCGCCCGATCCTTATGAAATTTGGCATGACGTAATGTTTTGCCAAAAATAGCTCTCATGTCAAATTTGAACTAACTCTAACTCTAAAACCACAAAAGTTAAAAGGCAGCTATAGGATATAGTTGGCCGATCCGGGCCGTTCCGACTTATATACTGCGTGCAAGAAGGGTGTGTGCAAAGTTTCAAGACGATAGCTTTAAAACTGAGAGACTAGTTCGCGTAGAAA
>NW_027222865.1:15874-25874 GCF_030179905.1 Drosophila bipectinata | reverse complement strand
AATATAAAACAATATAAATTATATTTATATTGATTATATAAAACTAAGACATTTCGCAACAATTATTTTAGGTATATCAAAAATTAAACATATTTTATATGTTTAAATATAGACGAATATATTGAATATAAATTGCGTGTATATTTAATTAATATACATGCGTTGCGTGATGTATTGTTCATATTAAATTATGCGCATACATTGATAAATGCAACACCTAAAATATACATTGTTGTACCTGATATACAGGTTAATGCTTATATAATAATAAAACAATATAAATTATATTTATATTGATTATATAAAACTAAGACATTTCGCAACAATTATTTTAGGTATAAAAATAACTTTATTGAAGGAATTGATATATGCCAGTTAAATGGTGTATTTTTAATTTCTTTCAATAAAAACATAATTGACGAATTGTATATTTATATATATTTATAAAACTCTAAGCGGTGGATCACTCGGCTCATGGGTCGATGAAGAACGCAGCAAACTGTGCGTCATCGTGTGAACTGCAGGACACATGAACATCGACATTTTGAACGCATATCGCAGTCCATGCTGTTATGTACTTTAATTAATTTTATAGTGCTGCTTGGACTACATATGGTTGAGGGTTGTAAGACTATGCTAATAAAGTTGCTTATTATTATATATTTTTATAATGATATGCATATGGTATATTATTGGATATATTTATATATTCATAATATTAAATATAAAAGCAATTATCTCAAATATTTATAAAAGAAAAAATGAAGATATACAATTCTTTCTTTTTTCAATTCAAATAATACTGAGAAATGTCTAGCATAAAAAAAATTAAATTTTTTTTAACTAGAATTGTCTCTTATTTAAAGATGCGAAAATTGAAAATATATCAAATATATTGTTCTTCATAGAGATATATTGTTTATATATATATACATTGCTTTATACAACCTCAACTCATATGGGACTACCCCCTGAATTTAAGCATATTAATTAGGGGAGGAAAAGAAACTAACAAGGATTTTCTTAGTAGCGGCGAGCGAAAAGAAATCAGTTCAGCACTAAGTCACTTTGTCTATATGGCAAATGTGAGATGCAGTGTATGGAGCGTCAATATTCTAGTATGAGAAATTAACGATTTAAGTCCTTCTTAAATGAGGCCATTTACCCATAGAGGGTGCCAGGCCCGTATAACGTTAATGATTACTAGATGATGTTTCCAAAGAGTCGTGTTGCTTGATAGTGCAGCACTAAGTGGGTGGTAAACTCCATCTAAAACTAAATATAACCATGAGACCGATAGTAAACAAGTACCGTGAGGGAAAGTTGAAAAGAACTCTGAATAGAGAGTTAAATAGTACGTGAAACTGCTTAGAGGTTAAGCCCGATGAACCTGAATATCCATTATGGAAAATTCATCATTAAAGTTATAATATTTAAATAATATTATAGAAATAGTGTGCATTTTTTCCATATAAGGACATTGTAATCTATTAACATATATAATTTATCATAAAATATGACTTATAGTTTATTCAAATTATTATGCTTGCATTTTAACATAGGATAAATGTCATTAATTTGATAAAGTGTTGATAGATTAATAAGAATACAGTGCGTTAATTTTTCGGAATTATATAATGGCATAATTATCATTGATTTTTGTGTTTATTATATGCACTTGTATGATTAACAATGCGAAAGATTCAGGATACCTTCGGGACCCGTCTTGAAACACGGACCAAGGAGTCTAACATATGTGCAAGTTATTGGGATATAAACCTAATAGCGTAATTAACTTGACTATTAATGGGATTAGTTTTTTAACTATTTTATAGTTAATTAACACAATCCCGGGGCGTTCTATATAGTTATGTATAATAATATTTATATTATTTATGCCTCTAACTGGAACGTACCTTGAGCAGATATGCTGTGACCCGAAAGATGGTGAACTATACTTGATCAGGTTGAAGGCAGGGTAAGCCCTGATGGAAGACCGAAACAGTTCTGACGTGCAAATCGATTGTCAGAATTGAGTATAGGGGCGAAAGACCAATCGAACCATCTAGTAGCTGGTTCCTTCCGAAGTTTCCCTCAGGATAGCTGGTGCATTTTAATGTTATATAAAATAATCTTATCTGGTAAAGCGAATGATTAGAGGCCTTAGGGTCGAAACGATCTTAACCTATTCTCAAACTTTAAATGGGTAAGAACCTTAACTTTCTTGATATGAAGTTTAAGGTTATGATATAATGTGCCCAGTGGGCCACTTTTGGTAAGCAGAACTGGCGCTGTGGGATGAACCAAACGTAATGTTACGGTGCCCAAATTAACAACTCATGCAGAAACCATGAAAGGCGTTGGTTGCTTAAAACAGCAGGACGGTGATCATGGAAGTCGAAATCCGCTAAGGAGTGTGTAACAACTCACCTGCCGAAGCAACTAGCCCTTAAAATGGATGGCGCTTAAGTTGTATACCTATACATTACCGCTAAAGTAGATGATTTATATTACTTGTAATATAAATTTTGAAACTTTAGTGAGTAGGAAGGTACAATGGTATGCGTAGAAGTGTTTGGCGTAAGCCTGCATGGAGCTGCTATTGGTACAGATCTTGGTGGTAGTAGCAAATAATCGAATGAGACCTTGGAGGACTGAAGTGGAGAAGGGTTTCGTGTGAACAGTGGTTGATCACGAGTTAGTCGGTCCTAAGTTCAAGGCGAAAGCCGAAAATTTTCAAGTAAAAATAAATATTACAATTATTGTGAAAATTATATACTTGAATAATTTTGAACGAAAGGGAATACGGTTCCAATTCCGTAACCTGTTGAGTATCCGTTTGTTATTAAATATGGGCCTCGTGCTCATCCTGGCAACAGGAACGACCATAAAGAAGCCGTCGAGAGATATCGGAAGAGTTTTCTTTTCTGTTTTATAGTCGTACTACCATGGAAGTCTTTCGCAGAGAGATATGGTAGATGGGCTAGAAGAGCATGACATATACTGTTGTGTCGATATTTTCTCCTCGGACCTTGAAAATTTATGGTGGGGATACGCAAACTTCTCAACAGGCCGTACCAATATCCGCAGCTGGTCTCCAAGGTGAAGAGTCTCTAGTCGATAGAATAATGTAGGTAAGGGAAGTCGGCAAATTAGATCCGTAACTTCGGGATAAGGATTGGCTCTGAAGATTGAGATAGTCGGGCTTGATTGGGAAACAATAATATGGTTTATGTGCTCGTTCTGGGTAAATAGAGTTATAATCATTTATGGTTGTAACTTGTTCCCCGGATAGTTTAGTTACGTATCCAATTGTGGAACTTTCTTGCTAAAATTTTTAAGAATACTAGTTGGGTCAAACCAATTAGTTCTTATTAATTATAACGATTATCAATTAACAATCAATTCAGAACTGGCACGGACTTGGGGAATCCGACTGTCTAATTAAAACAAAGCATTGTGATGGCCCTAGCGGGTGTTGACACAATGTGATTTCTGCCCAGTGCTCTGAATGTCAAAGTGAAGAAATTCAAGTAAGCGCGGGTCAACGGCGGGAGTAACTATGACTCTCTTAAGGTAGCCAAATGCCTCGTCATCTAATTAGTGACGCGCATGAATGGATTAACGAGATTCCTTCTGTCCCTATCTACTATCTAGCGAAACCACAGCCAAGGGAACGGGCTTGGAATAATTAGCGGGGAAAGAAGACCCTTTTGAGCTTGACTCTAATCTGGCAGTGTAAGGAGACATAAGAGGTGTAGAATAAGTGGGAGATATTAGACTTCGGTTTGGTATCGACAATGAAATACCACTACTCTTATTGTTTCCTTACTTACTTGATTAAATGGAACGTGTATCATTTCCTAGCCATTATACGGATATATTTATTATATCTTATGGTATTGGGTTTTGATGCAAGCTTCTTGATCAAAGTATCACGAGTTTGTTATATAATCGCAAACAAATTCTTTAATGAGAGATGCATTCATGTATTATCGATTTGAAAATTTGGTATAACTCCAATTACTCAGGTATGATCCAATTCAAGGACATTGCCAGGTAGGGAGTTTGACTGGGGCGGTACATCTCTCAAATAATAACGGAGGTGTCCCAAGGCCAGCTCAGTGCGGACAGAAACCACACATAGAGCAAAAGGGCAAATGCTGACTTGATCTCGGTGTTCAGTACACACAGGGACAGCAAAAGCTCGGCCTATCGATCCTTTTGGTTTAAAGAGTTTTTAACAAGAGGTGTCAGAAAAGTTACCATAGGGATAACTGGCTTGTGGCGGCCAAGCGTTCATAGCGACGTCGCTTTTTGATCCTTCGATGTCGGCTCTTCCTATCATTGTGAAGCAAAATTCACCAAGCGTTGGATTGTTCACCCATGCAAGGGAACGTGAGCTGGGTTTAGACCGTCGTGAGACAGGTTAGTTTTACCCTACTAATGACAAAACGTTGTTGCGACAGCATTCCTGCGTAGTACGAGAGGAACCGCAGGTACGGACCAATGGCACAATACTTGTTCGAGCGAACAGTGGTATGACGCTACGTCCGTTGGATTATGCCTGAACGCCTCTAAGGTCGTATCCGTGCTGGACTGCAATGATAAATAAGGGGCAATTTGCATTGTATGGCTTCTAAACCATTTAAAGTTTATTATTTATATTTTAAACGACAATGGATGTGATGCCAATGTAATTTGTAACATAGTAAATTGGGAGGATCTTTGATCACCTGATGCCATGCTAGTTACATATGAAAACATTATTTAATACAATGACAAAGCCTAGAATCAATTGTAAACGACTTTTGTAACGGGCAAGGTGTTGTAAGTGGTTGAGCAGCTGCCATACTGCGATCCACTGAAGCTTATCCTTTGCTTGATGATTCGAAATATAAAAAAAATGTAAATATGCATGTGTAAATATGTATATTTAGTATAAAAAATCTTTATATGCTATATCTAAGAAAGCATATAAGGATTTATCACGGGTTGTCCACGTTTCCCTACTAATTGTGGCCTACTAACTGTTTCGTCATCTTATTAGTGACGTGAAAAATGAAAATAATATTTTTCATTTATATTGTTATAAGTCTTAAACCTTAAGACGGCGGGAGTTGAATTACTTTCGTTTAGGTAGCCAAATGCCTCGTCATCTTATTAGTGACGTGAAAAATGAAAATAATATTTTTCATTTATATTGTTATAAGTCTTAAACCTTATAACGGCGGAAGATGAATTACTTTCGTTTAGGTAGCCAAATGCCTCGTCATCTTATTAGTGACGTGAAAAATGAAAATAATATTTTTCATTTATATTGTTATAAGTCTTAAACCTTATAACGGCGGAAGATGAATTACTTTCGTTTAGGTAGCCAAATGCCTCGTCATCTTATTAGTGACGTGAAAAATGAAAATAATATTTTTCATTATATATTGATATCAGGCTTAAACCTGAACACGGCGGGAGTTGAATTACTTTCGCATAGGTAGCCAAATGCCTCGTCATCTTATTAGTGACGTGAAAAATGAAAATAATATTTTTCATTTATATTGTTATAAGTCTTAAACCTTATAACGGCGGAAGTTGAATTACTTTCGTTTAGGTAGCCAAATGCCTCGTCATCTTATTAGTGACGTGAAAAATGAAAATAATATTTTTCATTTATATTGTTATAAGTCTTAAACTTTAAGACGGCGGGAGTTGAATTACTTTCGCATAGGTAGCCAAATGCCTCGTCATCTTATTAGTGACGCGCATGATTCAATTCAAGAGATTCCTTCTGTCCCTATTTAAAACCTCACGGATATTAAAAATATTAAACATATATTGTTATAAGTCTTAAACCTTAAGACGGCGGGAGTTGAATTACTTTCGCATAGGTAGCCAAATGCCTCGTCATCTTATTAGTGACGCGCATGATTCAATTCAAGAGATTCCTACTGTCCCTATTTAAACCCTCACGGATATTAAAAATATTAAACATATATTGTTATAAGTCTTAAACCTCAAGACGGCGGGAGTTGAATTACTTTCGCATAGGTAGCCAAATGCCTCGTCATCTTATTAGTGACGCGCATGATTCAATTCAAGAGATTCCTTCTGTCCCTATTTAAAACCTCACGGATATTAAAAATATTAAACATATATTGTTATAAGTCTTAAACCTTAAGACGGCGGGAGTTGAATTACTTTCGCATAGGTAGCCAAATGCCTCGTCATCTTATTAGTGACGCGCATGATTCAATTCAAGAGATTCCTTCTGTCCCTATTTAAAACCTCACGGATATTAAAAATATTAAACATATATTGTTATAAGTCTTAAACCTTAAGACGGCGGGAGTTGAATTACTTTCGCATAGGTAGCCAAATGCCTCGTCATCTTATTAGTGACGCGCATGATTCAATTCAAGAGATTCCTTCTGTCCCTATTTAAAACCTCACGGATATTAAAAATATTAAACATATATTGTTATAAGTCTTAAACCTTAAGACGGCGGGAGTTGAATTACTTTCGCATAGGTAGCCAAATGCCTCGTCATCTTATTAGTGACGCGCATGATTCAATTCAAGAGATTCCTTCTGTCCCTATTTAAAACCTCACGGATATTAAAAATATTAAACATATATTGTTATAAGTCTTAAACCTTAAGACGGCGGGAGTTGAATTACTTTCGCATAGGTAGCCAAATGCCTCGTCATCTTATTAGTGACGCGCATGATTCAATTCAAGAGATTCCTTCTGTCCCTATTTAAAACCTCACGGATATTAAAAATATTAAACATATATTGTTATAAGTCTTAAACCTTAAGACGGCGGGAGTTGAATTACTTTCGCATAGGTAGCCAAATGCCTCGTCATCTTATTAGTGACGCGCATGATTCAATTCAAGAGATTCCTTCTGTCCCTATTTAAAAACTCACGAATATTAAAAATATTAAAAATATTCATATGGATATGCAACCGTATGGATATCCAAATATGTGTGGGAAAGTCGTACTTCCTATACGATAAATGACCGGATTGACGAAACCGTGTTCAAAAAGGTATATAGGGTAGGTGGTGTTCGGCCTACCAATATAATATTAAAATAATATTATATTAAACAGAAGATCGCCAGTATTAATATATAAGCATATGGTTATGAATACATATATAAAACATATATGAAAATATATGAATATATATAAAAAAAATAATATGAATATGAAAATATTTATATGTATATGAAATATATGGTAGGTGATGGTGTTAGCCTACCATATAATATATAATATAATAATTTAATTATATTATATTAAATATGGAAATATTAAAAATATATTAAAAATATTAAAAATATTTTCATATGGATATGCAATCGTATGGATATCCAAATATGTGTGGGAAAGTCATACTTCCCATACAATAAATGACCGGATTGACGAAACCGTGTTCAAAAAGGTATATAGGGTAGGTGGTGTTCGGCCTGCCAATGTAATATTAAAATAATATTATATTAAAAAGAAGACCGCCAGTATTAATATATAAGAATATGGTTATGAATACATATGCAGATAACATCTATGAAAATATATGAATATAAAAAAAATATATATGGATATGAAAATATTTATATGTATATGAAATATATGGTAGGTGATGGTGATAGCCTACCATATAATATATAATATAATAATTTAATTATATTATATTAAATATGGAAATATTAAAAATATATTAAAAATATTAAAAATATTTTCATATGGATATGCAATCGTATGGATATCCAAATATGTGTGGGAAAGTCATACTTCCCATACAATAAATGACCGGATTGACGAAACCGTGTTCAAAAAGGTATATAGGGTAGGTGGTGTTCAGCCTACCAATATAATATTAAAATAATATTATATTAAACAGAAGACCGCCAGTATTAATATATGAGCATATGTTATGAATACATATGCATATAACATATATATATATATATTTAATTATATTATATATTAAATATGGAAATATATTAAAAATATATTAAAAATATTAAAAATATTTCATATGGATATGCAATCGTATGGATATCCAAATATGTGTGGGAAAGTCATACTTCCCATACAATAAATGACCGGATTGACGAAACCGTGTTCAAAAAGGTATATAGGGTAGGTGGTGTTCGGCCTACCAATAGAATATTAAAATATATTATATTAAACAGAAGACCGCCAGTATTAATATATGAGCATATGGTTATGAATACATATGCATATAACATATATGAAAATATATGAATATAAAAAAATATATATGGATATGAAAATATTTATATGTATATGAAATATATGGTAGGTGATGGTGATAGCCTACCATATAATATATAATATAATAATTTAATTATATTATATTAAATATGGAAATATTAAAAATATATTAAAAATATTAAAAATATTTTCATATGGATATGCAATCGTATGGATATCCAAATATGTGTGGGAAAGTCATACTTCCCATACAATAAATGACCGGATTGACGAAACCGTGTTCAAAAAGGTATATAGGGTAGGTGGTGTTCGGCCTACCAATATAATATTAAAATAATATTATATTAAACAGAAGACCGCCAGTATTAATATATGAGCATATGGTTATGAATACATATGCATATAACATATATGAAAATATATGAATATAAAAAAATATATATGGATATGAAAATATTTATATGTATATGAAATATATGGTAGGTGATGGTGATAGCCTACCATATAATATATAATATAATAATTTAATTATATTATATTAAATATGGAAATATTAAAAATATATTAAAAATATTAAAAATATTTTCATATGGATATGCAATCGTATGGATATCCAAATATGTGTGGGAAAGTCATACTTCCCATACAATAAATGACCGGATTGACGAAACCGTGTTCAAAAAGGTATATAGGGTAGGTGGTGTTCGGCCTACCAATATAATATTAAAATAATATTATATTAAACAGAAGACCGCCAGTATTAATATATGAGCATATGGTTATGAATACATATGCATATAACATATATGAAAATATATGAATATAAAAAAATATATATGGATATGAAAATATTTATATGTATATGAAATATATGGTAGGTGATGGGGATAGCCTACCATATAATATATAATATAATAATATTTATTATATTATAATAAATATGGAAATATTAAATTATTTTCATATGGATATGGATATGGATATACATATTCATATGGATATACTAAAATATACTGAAATATACCGATGAGTATATTTAGGTGAGGGTAAAAAGGCAAATAAATACCCAGCTTGACGAAAGTGTGTTCAAAAAGGTATATAGGGTAGGTGGTGTCGTCCTACCAATATAGTATATTATTTATATTATATGAATATACTAAAATACCGATGAGTATTTTTAGGTGAGGGAAAGAAGGCAAATAAATACCCAGCTTGACGAAAGTGTGGTCAAAAAGGTATATATGGTAGGTGGTGTAAGCCTATCTATATAATATAACATACTATATTATATATTATATATACACTATATTGTATACTTAGATAATATCGTTGAAGCGTCTACGTCTTATTATAAATTATAATTTGACAAGTTTCCAATTATTATCGTTAATTTCTGGTTCTAGGCAAATAAAAATTTCTTTTATTATATCCTAGTAAGTATATGGAATTAAATTTAATTTCATATACGTATATGATAATAGTAGTAATATTATTATTATTATTATTGTATAAATAAATATGAATAAACTATATATATGAAAATATATAAATATATGAAAATTAAAAAGTGCTTAGTTTTATATCATATAAAACTAGACTTTTATATACAAAGAAAATAAATTTTAAATTTATTATCAAAATACATATGCGATAATTTTATTATAAAATTAAGCAAATATATATATGTGAATATATACAAATTGTTGTATGTGAAAATATAAAGATATTTTAGAATTAAATATATGCATAATATTGT
>NW_027222865.1:874-13374 GCF_030179905.1 Drosophila bipectinata | reverse complement strand
ATACATTGATAAATGCAACACCTAAAATATACATTGTTGTACCTGATATACAGGTTAATGCTTTATATAATATTAAAACAATATAAATTATATTTATATTGATTATATAAAACTAAGACATTTCGCAACAATTATTTTAGGTATATCAAAAAATTAAACATATTTTATATGTTTAAATATAGACGAATATATTGAATATAAATTGCGTGTATATTTAATAATATACATGCGTTGCGTGATGTATTGTTCATATTAAATTATGCGCATACATTGATAAATGCAACACCTAAAATATACATTGTTGTACCTGATATACAGGTTAATGCTTTATATAATATTAAAACAATATAAATTATATTTATATTGATTATATAAAACTAAGACATTTCGCAACAATTATTTTAGGTATAAAAATAACTTTATTGAAGGAATTGATATATGCCAGTTAAATGGTGTATTTTTAATTTCTTTCAATAAAAACATAATTGACGAATTGTATATTTATATATATTTATAAAACTCTAAGCGGTGGATCACTCGGCTCATGGGTCGATGAAGAACGCAGCAAACTGTGCGTCATCGTGTGAACTGCAGGACACATGAACATCGACATTTTGAACGCATATCGCAGTCCATGCTGTTATGTACTTTAATTAATTTTATAGTGCTGCTTGGACTACATATGGTTGAGGGTTGTAAGACTATGCTAATAAAGTTGCTTATTATTATATATTTTTATAATGATATGCATATGGTATATTATTGGATATATTTATATATTCATAATATTAAATATAAAAGCAATTATCTCAAATATTTATAAAAGAAAAAATGAAGATATACAATTCTTTCTTTTTTCAATTCAAATAATACTGAGAAATGTCTAGCATAAAAAAATTAAATTTTTTTTAACTAGAATTGTCTCTTATTTAAAGATGCGAAAATTGAAAATATATCAAATATATTGTTCTTCATAGAGATATATTGTTTATATATATATATACATTGCTTTATACAACCTCAACTCATATGGGACTACCCCCTGAATTTAAGCATATTAATTAGGGGAGGAAAAGAAACTAACAAGGATTTTCTTAGTAGCGGCGAGCGAAAAGAAATCAGTTCAGCACTAAGTCACTTTGTCTATATGGCAAATGTGAGATGCAGTGTATGGAGCGTCAATATTCTAGTATGAGAAATTAACGATTTAAGTCCTTCTTAAATGAGGCCATTTACCCATAGAGGGTGCCAGGCCCGTATAACGTTAATGATTACTAGATGATGTTTCCAAAGAGTCGTGTTGCTTGATAGTGCAGCACTAAGTGGGTGGTAAACTCCATCTAAAACTAAATATAACCATGAGACCGATAGTAAACAAGTACCGTGAGGGAAAGTTGAAAAGAACTCTGAATAGAGAGTTAAATAGTACGTGAAACTGCTTAGAGGTTAAGCCCGATGAACCTGAATATCCATTATGGAAAATTCATCATTAAAGTTATAATATTTAAATAATATTATAGAAATAGTGTGCATTTTTTCCATATAAGGACATTGTAATCTATTAACATATATAATTTATCATAAAATATGACTTATAGTTTATTCAAATTATTATGCTTGCATTTTAACATAGGATAAATGTCATTAATTTGATAAAGTGTTGATAGATTAATAAGAATACAGTGCGTTAATTTTTCGGAATTATATAATGGCATAATTATCATTGATTTTTGTGTTTATTATATGCACTTGTATGATTAACAATGCGAAAGATTCAGGATACCTTCGGGACCCGTCTTGAAACACGGACCAAGGAGTCTAACATATGTGCAAGTTATTGGGATATAAACCTAATAGCGTAATTAACTTGACTATTAATGGGATTAGTTTTTTAACTATTTTATAGTTAATTAACACAATCCCGGGGCGTTCTATATAGTTATGTATAATAATATTTATATTATTTATGCCTCTAACTGGAACGTACCTTGAGCAGATATGCTGTGACCCGAAAGATGGTGAACTATACTTGATCAGGTTGAAGTCAGGGGAAACCCTGATGGAAGACCGAAACAGTTCTGACGTGCAAATCGATTGTCAGAATTGAGTATAGGGGCGAAAGACCAATCGAACCATCTAGTAGCTGGTTCCTTCCGAAGTTTCCCTCAGGATAGCTGGTGCATTTTAATGTTATATAAAATAATCTTATCTGGTAAAGCGAATGATTAGAGGCCTTAGGGTCGAAACGATCTTAACCTATTCTCAAACTTTAAATGGGTAAGAACCTTAACTTTCTTGATATGAAGTTTAAGGTTATGATATAATGTGCCCAGTGGGCCACTTTTGGTAAGCAGAACTGGCGCTGTGGGATGAACCAAACGTAATGTTACGGTGCCCAAATTAACAACTCATGCAGAAACCATGAAAGGCGTTGGTTGCTTAAAACAGCAGGACGGTGATCATGGAAGTCGAAATCCGCTAAGGAGTGTGTAACAACTCACCTGCCGAAGCAACTAGCCCTTAAAATGGATGGCGCTTAAGTTGTATACCTATACATTACCGCTAAAGTAGATGATTTATATTACTTGTAATATAAATTTTGAAACTTTAGTGAGTAGGAAGGTACAATGGTATGCGTAGAAGTGTTTGGCGTAAGCCTGCATGGAGCTGCTATTGGTACAGATCTTGGTGGTAGTAGCAAATAATCGAATGAGACCTTGGAGGACTGAAGTGGAGAAGGGTTTCGTGTGAACAGTGGTTGATCACGAGTTAGTCGGTCCTAAGTTCAAGGCGAAAGCCGAAAATTTTCAAGTAAAAATAAATATTACAATTATTGTGAAAATTATATACTTGAATGAATTTGAACGAAAAGGAATACGGTTCCAATTCCGTAACCTGTTGAGTATCCGTTTGTTATTAAATATGGGCCTCGTGCTCATCCTGGCAACAGGAACGACCATAAAGAAGCCGTCGAGAGATATCGGAAGAGTTTTCTTTTCTGTTTTATAGTCGTACTACCATGGAAGTCTTTCGCAGAGAGATATGGTAGATGGGCTAGAAGAGCATGACATATACTGTTGTGTCGATATTTTCTCCTCGGACCTTGAAAATTTATGGTGGGGATACGCAAACTTCTCAACAGGCCGTACCAATATCCGCAGCTGGTCTCCAAGGTGAAGAGTCTCTAGTCGATAGAATAATGTAGGTAAGGGAAGTCGGCAAATTAGATCCGTAACTTCGGGATAAGGATTGGCTCTGAAGATTGAGATAGTCGGGCTTGATTGGGAAACAATAATATGGTTTATGTGCTCGTTCTGGGTAAATAGAGTTATAATCATTTATGGTTGTAACTTGTTCCCCGGATAGTTTAGTTACGTATCCAATTGTGGAACTTTCTTGCTAAAATTTTTAAGAATACTAGTTGGGTCAAACCAATTAGTTCTTATTAATTATAACGATTATCAATTAACAATCAATTCAGAACTGGCACGGACTTGGGGAATCCGACTGTCTAATTAAAACAAAGCATTGTGATGGCCCTAGCGGGTGTTGACACAATGTGATTTCTGCCCAGTGCTCTGAATGTCAAAGTGAAGAAATTCAAGTAAGCGCGGGTCAACGGCGGGAGTAACTATGACTCTCTTAAGGTAGCCAAATGCCTCGTCATCTAATTAGTGACGCGCATGAATGGATTAACGAGATTCCTTCTGTCCCTATCTACTATCTAGCGAAACCACAGCCAAGGGAACGGGCTTGGAATAATTAGCGGGGAAAGAAGACCCTTTTGAGCTTGACTCTAATCTGGCAGTGTAAGGAGACATAAGAGGTGTAGAATAAGTGGGAGATATTAGACTTCGGTTTGGTATCGACAATGAAATACCACTACTCTTATTGTTTCCTTACTTACTTGATTAAATGGAACGTGTATCATTTCCTAGCCATTATACGGATATATTTATTATATCTTATGGTATTGGGTTTTGATGCAAGCTTCTTGATCAAAGTATCACGAGTTTGTTATATAATCGCAAACAAATTCTTTAATGAGAGATGCATTCATGTATTATCGATTTGAAAATTTGGTATAACTCCAATTACTCAGGTATGATCCAATTCAAGGACATTGCCAGGTAGGGAGTTTGACTGGGGCGGTACATCTCTCAAATAATAACGGAGGTGTCCCAAGGCCAGCTCAGTGCGGACAGAAACCACACATAGAGCAAAAGGGCAAATGCTGACTTGATCTCGGTGTTCAGTACACACAGGGACAGCAAAAGCTCGGCCTATCGATCCTTTTGGTTTAAAGAGTTTTTAACAAGAGGTGTCAGAAAAGTTACCATAGGGATAACTGGCTTGTGGCGGCCAAGCGTTCATAGCGACGTCGCTTTTTGATCCTTCGATGTCGGCTCTTCCTATCATTGTGAAGCAAAATTCACCAAGCGTTGGATTGTTCACCCATGCAAGGGAACGTGAGCTGGGTTTAGACCGTCGTGAGACAGGTTAGTTTTACCCTACTAATGACAAAACGTTGTTGCGACAGCATTCCTGCGTAGTACGAGAGGAACCGCAGGTACGGACCAATGGCACAATACTTGTTCGAGCGAACAGTGGTATGACGCTACGTCCGTTGGATTATGCCTGAACGCCTCTAAGGTCGTATCCGTGCTGGACTGCAATGATAAATAAGGGGCAATTTGCATTGTATGGCTTCTAAACCATTTAAAGTTTATATTTATATTTTAAACGACAATGGATGTGATGCCAATGTAATTTGTAACATAGTAAATTGGGAGGATCTTTGATCACCTGATGCCATGCTAGTTACATATGAAAACATTATTTAATACAATGACAAAGCCTAGAATCAATTGTAAACGACTTTTGTAACGGGCAAGGTGTTGTAAGTGGTTGAGCAGCTGCCATACTGCGATCCACTGAAGCTTATCCTTTGCTTGATGATTCGAAATATAAAAAAAATGTAAATATGCATGTGTAAATATGTATATTTAGTATAAAAAATCTTTATATGCTATATCTAAGAAAGCATATAAGGATTTATCACGGGTTGTCCACGTTTCCCTACTAATTGTGGCCTACTAACTGTTTCGTCATCTTATTAGTGACGTGAAAAATGAAAATAATATTTTTCATTTATATTGTTATAAGTCTTAAACCTTAAGACGGCGGGAGTTGAATTACTTTCGTTTAGGTAGCCAAATGCCTCGTCATCTTATTAGTGACGTGAAAAATGAAAATAATATTTTTCATTTATATTGTTATAAGTCTTAAACCTTATAACGGCGGAAGATGAATTACTTTCGTTTAGGTAGCCAAATGCCTCGTCATCTTATTAGTGACGTGAAAAATGAAAATAATATTTTTCATTTATATTGTTATAAGTCTTAAACCTTAAGACGGCGGGAGTTGAATTACTTTCGCATAGGTAGCCAAATGCCTCGTCATCTTATTAGTGACGTGAAAAGAATGAAAATACGGATTCATTTATATTGTTATAAGTCTTAAACCTTAAGACGGCGGGAGTTGAATTACTTTCGCATAGGTAGCCAAATGCCTCGTCATCTTATTAGTGACGTGAAAATGAAAATAATATTTTCAATTTATATTGTTATAAGTCTTAAACCTTAAACGGCGGGAGTTGAATTACTTTCGCATAGGTAGCCAAATGCCTCGTCATCTTATTAGTGACGTGAAAAATGAAAATAATATTTTTCATTTATATTGTTATAAGTCTTAAACTTAAGACGGCGGGAGTTGAATTACTTTCGCATAGGTAGCCAAATGCCTCGTCATCTTATTAGTGACGCGCATGATTCAATTCAAGAGATTCTTCTGTCCCTATTTAAAAACCTCACGGATATAAAAATATAAACATATATTGTTATAAGTCTTAAACCTTAAGACGGCGGGAGTTGAATTACTTTCGCATAGGTAGCCAAATGCCTCGTCATCTATTAGTGACGCGCATGATTCAATTCAAGAGATTCCTACTGTCCCTATTTAAAACCTCACGGATATTAAAAATATTAAACATATATTGTTATAAGTCTTAAACCTTAAGACGGCGGGAGTTGAATTACTTTCGCATAGGTAGCCAAATGCCTCGTCATCTTATTAGTGACGCGCATGATTCAATTCAAGAGATTCCTTCTGTCCCTATTTAAAACCTCACGGATATTAAAAATATTAAACATATATTGTTATAAGTCTTAAACCTTAAGACGGCGGGAGTTGAATTACTTTCGCATAGGTAGCCAAATGCCTCGTCATCTTATTAGTGACGCGCATGATTCAATTCAAGAGATTCCTTCTGTCCCTATTTAAAACCTCACGGATATTAAAAATATTAAACATATATTGTTATAAGTCTTAAACCTTAAGACGGCGGGAGTTGAATTACTTTCGCATAGGTAGCCAAATGCCTTGTCATCTTATTAGTGACGCGCATGATTCAATTCAAGAGATTCCTTCTGTCCCTATTTAAAACCTCACGGATATTAAAAATATTAAACATATATTGTTATAAGTCTTAAACCTTAAGACGGCGGGAGTTGAATTACTTTCGCATAGGTAGCCAAATGCCTGGTCATCTTATTAGTGACGCGCATGATTCAATTCAAGAGATTCCTTCTGTCCCTATTGAAAACCTCACGGATATTAAAAATATTAAACATATATTGTTATAAGTCTTAAACATCAAGACGGCGGGAGTTGAATTACTTTCGCATAGGTAGCCAAATGCCTTGTTATCTTATTAGTGACGCGCATGATTCAATTCAAGAGATTCCTTCTGTCCCTATTTAAAACCTCACGGATATTAAAAATATTAAAAATATATTGTTATAAGTCTTAAACCTTAAGACGGCGGGAGTTGAATTACTTTCGCATAGGTAGCCAAATGCCTCGTCATCTTATTAGTGACGCGCATGATTCAATCAAGAGATTCCTTCTGTCCCTATTTAAACTCACGAATATTAAAAATATTAAAAAAATATTTTTCATATGGATATGCAACGTATGGATATCCAAATATGTGTGGAAAGTCATACTTCCTATACAATAAATGACCGGATTGACGAAACCGTGTTCAAAAAGGTATATAGGGTAGGTGGTGTTCGGCCTACCAATATAATATTAAAATAATATTATATTAAACAGAAGATCGCCAGTATTAATATATAAGCATATGGTTATGAATACATATGCATATAACATATATGAAAATAGAAGAATATATAAAAAAAATATATATGGATATGAAAATATTTATATGTATATGAATATATGGTAGGTGATGGTGATAGCCTACCATATAATATATAATATAATAATTTAATATATTATATTAATATGGAAATATTAAAAATATATTAAAAATATTAAAAATATTTTCATATGGATATGCAATCGTATGGATATCCAAATATGTGTGGGAAAGTCATACTTCCCATACAATAAATGACCGGATTGACGAAACCGTGTTCAAAAAGGTATATAGGGTAGGTGGTGTTCGGCCTACCAATATAATATTAAAATAATATTATATTAAACAGAAGACCGCCAGTATTAATATATAAGCATATGGTTATGAATACATATGCATATAACATATATGAAAATATATGAATATAAAAAAATATATATGGATATGAAAATATTTATATGTATATGAAATATATGGTAGGTGATGGTGATAGCCTACCATATAATATATAATATAATAATTTAATATATTATATTAAATATGGAAATATTAAAAATATATTAAAAATATTAAAAATATTTTCATATGGATATGCAATCGTATGGATATCCAAATATGTGTGGGAAAGTCATACTTCCCATACAATAAATGACCGGATTGACGAAACCGTGTTCAAAAGGTATATAGGGTAGGTGGTGTTCGCCTACCAATATAATATTAAAATAATATTATATTAAACAGAAGACCGCCAGTATTAATATATGAGCATATGGTTATGAATACATATGCATATAATATATAATATATATATATATATAAATTATATTATATATAAATATGGAAAATATTAAAAAATATATTAAAAATATTAAAAATATTTTCATATGGATATGCAATCGTATGGATATCCAAATATGTGTGGGAAAGTCATACTTCCCATACAATAAATGACCGGATTGACGAAACCGTGTTCAAAAAGGTATATAGGGTAGGTGGTGTTCAGCCTACCAATATAATATTAAAATAATATTATATTAAACAGAAGACCGCCAGTATTAATATATAAGCATATGGTTATGAATACATATGCATATAACATATATGAAAATATATGAATATAAAAAAATATATATGGATATGAAAATATTTATATGTATATGAATATATGGTAGGTGATGGTGATAGCCTACCATATAATATATAATATAATAATTTAATTATATTATATTAAATATGGAAATATTAAAAATATATTAAAAATATTAAAAATATTTTCATATGGATATGCAATCGTATGGATATCCAAATATGTGTGGGAAAGTCATACTTCCCATACAATAAATGACCGGATTGACGAAACCGTGTTCAAAAAGGTATATAGGGTAGGTGGTGTTCGGCCTACCAATATAATATTAAAATAATATTATATTAAACAGAAGACCGCCAGTATTAATATATAAGCATATGGTTATGAATACATATGCATATAACATATATGAAAATATATGAATATAAAAAAATATATATGGATATGAAAATATTTATATGTATATGAAATATATGGTAGGTGATGGTGATAGCCTACCATATAATATATAATATAATAATTTAATTATATTATATTAAATATGGAAATATTAAAAATATATTAAAAATATTAAAAATATTTTCATATGGATATGCAATCGTATGGATATCCAAATATGTGTGGGAAAGTCATACTTCCCATACAATAAATGACCGGATTGACGAAACCGTATTCAAAAAGGTATATAGGGTATGTGGTTATCAGCCGGCCATCATAATATTAAAATAATATTATATTAAACAGAAGACCGCCAGTATTAATATATAAGCATATGGTTATGAATACATATGCATATAACATATATGAAAATATATGAATATATAAAAAAATATATATGGATATGAAAATATTTATATGTATATGAAATATATGGTAGGTGATGGGGATAGCCTACCATATAATATATAATATAATAATATTTATTATATTATAATAAATATGGAAATATTAAATTATTTCATATGGATATGGATATGGATATACATATTCATATGGATATACTAAAATATACTGAAATATACCGATGAGTATATTTAGGTGAGGGTAAAAATAAATAAATACCAGCTTGACGAAAGTGTGTTCAAAAAGGTATATAGGGTAGGTGGTGTCGTCCTACCAATATAGTATATTATTATATTATATGAATATACTAAAATACCGATGAGTATTTTTAGGTGAGGGAAAGAAGGCAAATAAATACCCAGCTTGACGAAAGTGTGGTCAAAAAGGTATATATGGTAGGTGGTGTAAGCCTATCTATATAATATAACATACTATATTATATATTATATATACACTATATTGTATACTTAGATAATATCGTTGAAGCGTCTACGTCTTATTATAAATTATAATTTGACAAGTTTCCAATTATTATCGTTAATTTCTGGTTCTAGGCAAATAAAAATTTCTTTTATTATACTAGTAAGTATATCGAATTAAATCTAATTTCATATACGTATATGATAATAGTAGTAATATTATATTATTATTATTGTATAAATAAATATGAATAAAAATATATATATGAAAAATATAAAATATGAAAATTAAAAAGTGCTTAGTTTTATATCATATAAAACTAGACTTTTATATACAAGAAAATAAATTTTAAATTTATTATCAAAATACATATGCGATAAATTTATTATAAAATTAAGCAAATATATATATGTGAATATATACAAATTGTTGTATGTGAAATATAAAGATATTTTAGAATTAAATATATGCATAATATTGTATTTTATTAAAAAAAATATTTAAAGAAGGCTTATATAAATAAAAAGACCGCCCGCTCATATAAATACCCTACACAAACGAGGGTTTAAAGAAAAAGCCATGAAAAAATATACCCTGAGGTGTATGCGTTGGCACCCGAGGGATATATTATAAAAATATATATATATATATATATGTATATATATTTTTAATAAATGAACGAATATTGAATGCCATATAATATTGGCCAAATTCGTTAATATTTTAATTTATACAAATATTTGCAATATTTATTTCTATATATCAATATGAAAATGAAATATATCAAAGATATAAACATTATTCTGGTTGATCCTGCCAGTAGTTATATGCTTGTCTCAAAGATTAAGCCATGCATGTCTAAGTACACACGCATTAAAGTGAAACGCAAAAGGCTCATTATATCAGTTATGGTTCCTTAGATCGTTAACAGTTACTTGGATAACTGTGGTAATTCTAGAGCTAATACATGCAATTAAAACATGAACCTTATGGGACATGTGCTTTTATTAGGCTAAAACCAAGCGATCGCAAGATCGTTATATTGGTTGAACTCTAGATAACATGCAGATCGTATGGTCTTGTACCGACGACAGATCTTTCAAATGTCTGCCCTATCAACTTTGATGGTAGTATCTAGGACTACCATGGTTGCAACGGGTAACGGGCAATCAGGTCTCGATTCCGGAGAGGGAGCCTGAGAAACGCCTACCACGTCTAAGGAAGGCAGCAGGCGCGTAAATTACCCACTCCCAGCTCGGGGAGGTAGTGACGAAAAATAACAATACAGGCCTCATATCCGAGGCCCTGTATTGGAATGAGTACACTTTAAATCCTTTAGCACGGACAGATTGGCGGGCAAGTCTGCTGCAAGCAGCCGCGGTAATTCCAGCTCCAATAGCGTATATTAAAGTTGTTGCGGTTAAAACGTTCGTAGTTGAACTTGTGCTTCATACGGGTAGTACAACATACAATTGTAGTTAGTACTATACCTTTATGTATGTAAGCGTATTACCGGTGGAGTTCTTATATATGTTTAAATACTTGTATTTTTTCATATGTTCCTCCTATTAAAACCTGCATTAGTGCTCTTAAACGAGTGTTATTGTGGCGGTACAATTACTTTGAACAAATTAGAGTGCTTAAAGCAGGCTTCAAATGCCTGAATATTCTGTGCATGGGATAATGAAATAAAGACCTCTGTTCTGCTTTCATTGTTTTCAGATCAAGAGGTAATGATTAATAGAAGCAGTTTGGGGGCATTAGTATTACGACGCGAAGGTGAAATTCTTGGACCGTCGTAAGACTAACTTAAGCGAAAGCATTTGCCAAAGATGTTTTCATTAATCAAGAACGAAAGTTAGAGTTCGAAGGCGATCAGATACCGCCCTAGTTCTAACCATAAACGATGCAGCTAGCAATGGGTGTAGCTACTTTTATGGCTCTCTCAGTCGCTTCCCGGAAACCAAAGCTTTTGGGCTCCGGGGAAGTATGGTTGCAAAGCTGAAACTTAAAGGAATTGACGGAAGGGCACCACCAGGAGTGGAGCCTGCGGCTTAATTTGACTCAACACGGAAAACTTACCAGGTCCGAACATAAGTGTGTAAGACAGATTGATAGCTCTTTCTCGAATCTATGGGTGGTGGTGCATGGCCGTTCTTAGTTCGTGGAGTGATTTGTCTGGTTAATTCCGATAACGAACGAGACTCAAATATATTAAATAGATATCTTCAGGATTATGGTGTTGAAGCTTATATAGCCTTCATTCATGGTAGCAGTAAAATGTTTATTGTGTTTGAAGTGTTTATATAAGTGGGAGCCGTACCTGTTGGTTTGTCCCATTATAAGGATACTAGCTTCTTAGATGGACTAATTGCGTCTAGGAATAATGAGATTGAGCAATAACAGGTCTGTGATGCCCTTAGATGTCTGGGCTGCACGCGCGCTACAATGAAAGTATCAACGTGTATTTCTAGACCGAGAGGTCCGGGTAAACCGCTGAACCCACTTTCATGCTTGGGATTGTGAACTGAAACTGTTCACATGAACTTGGAATTCCTAGTAAGTGTGAGTCATTAACTCGCATTGATTACGTCCCTGCCCTTTGTGCACACCGCCCGTCGCTACTACCGATTGAATTATTTAGTGAGGTCTCCGGACGTGATCACTGTGACGCCTTGTGTGTTGACGGCGTTTCGCAGCAATGGCACGAACTTGATTATTTAGGGGAAGTAACGGTCGTAACAAGGTTTCCGTAGGTGAACCTGCGGAAGGATCATTATTGAATGAATCTTATCCGTTATTAAAATATTTATTATATATAAATATATAAATAAAAATTACCCAAAAATAAAAGACATATATATTATATTGAATATATAGACCATTTGTTGTCTTCAATAAAATTGCGTGTATATTTAATTAATATAC
>NW_027222865.1:0-374 GCF_030179905.1 Drosophila bipectinata | reverse complement strand
GAATCATGCGCGTCACTAATAAGATGACAAGGCATTTGGCTACCTATGCGAAAGTAATTCAACTCCGCCGTCTTAAGGTTTAAGACTTATAACAATATATGTTTAATATTTTTAATATCCGTGAGGTTTTAAATAGGGACAGAAGAATCTCTTGAATTGAATCATGCGCGTCACTAATAAGATGACAAGGCATTTGGCTACCTATGCGAAAGTAAGTCAACTCCCGCCTTCTTAAGGTTTAAGACTTATAACAATATATGTTTTAATATTTTTAATATCCGTGAGTTTTAAATAGGGACAGGAGGAATCTCTTGAATTGAATCATGCGCGTCACTAATAAGATGACGAGGCATTTGGCTACCTATGCGAAAGTA
>NW_027222864.1:65000-66361 GCF_030179905.1 Drosophila bipectinata | reverse complement strand
ATCGGTCTCATGGTTATATTTAGTTTTAGATGGAGTTTACCACCCACTTAGTGCTGCACTATCAAGCAACACGACTCTTTGGAAACATCATCTAGTAATCATTAACGTTATACGGGCCTGGCACCCTCTATGGGTAAATGGCCTCATTTAAGAAGGACTTAAATCGTTAATTTGTCATACTAGGATATTGACGCTCCATACACTGCATCTCACATTTGCCATATAGACAAAGTGACTTAGTGCTGAACTGATTTCTTTTCGCTCGCCGCTACTAAGAAAATCCTTGTTAGTTTCTTTTAGTTCCCCTAATTAATATGCTTAAATTCAGGGGTAGTCCCATATGAGTTGAGGTTGTATAAAGCAATGTATATATATATAAAACAATATATCTCTATGAAGAACAATATATTTGATATATTTTCAATTTTCGCATCTTTAAATAAGAGACAATTCTAGTTAAAAAAATTTAATTTTTTTTATGCTAGACATTTCTCAGTATTATTTGAATTGAAAAAAGAAAGAATTGTATATCTTCATTTTTTCTTTTATAATATTTGAGATAATTGCTTTTATATTTAATATTATGAATATATAAATATATCCAATAATATACCATATGCATATCATTATAAAAATATATAATAATAAGCAACTTTATTAGCATAGTCTTACAACCCTCAACCATATGTAGTCCAAGCAGCACTATAAAATTAATTAAAGTACATAACAGCATGGACTGCGATATGCGTTCAAAATGTCGATGTTCATGTGTCCTGCAGTTCACACGATGACGCACAGTTTGCTGCGTTCTTCATCGACCCATGAGCCGAGTGATCCACCGCTTAGAGTTTTATAAATATATATAAATATACAATTCGTCAATTATGTTTTTTATTGAAAGAAATTAAAAATACACCATTTAACTGACATATATCCATTCCTTTCAAAAAGTTGTTTTTATATCTAAAATAATTGTTGCCAAATGTCTTAGTTTTACATAATCAATATAAATATAATTTATATTGTTTTAATATTATATAAAGCATTAACCTGTATATCAGGTACAACAATGTATATTTAGGTGTTGCATTTATCAATGTATGCGCATAATTTAATATGAACAATACATCACGCAACGCATGTATATTAATTAAATATACACGCAATTTATATTCAATATATTCGTCTATATTTAAAAATATATAAAATATGTTTAATTTTTTGATATACCTAAAATAATTGTTGCGAAATGTCTTAGTTTTATATAATCAATATAAATATAATTTATATTGTTTTATATTATATAAAGCATTAACCTGTATATCAGGTACAACAATGTATATTTTAGGTGTTGCATTTAT
>NW_027222864.1:52500-62500 GCF_030179905.1 Drosophila bipectinata | reverse complement strand
ATAAAAATACAATATTATGCATATATTTAATTCTAAAATATCTTTATATTTTCACATACAACAATTTGTATATATTCACATATATATATTTGCTTAATTTTATAATAAAATTATCGCATATGTATTTTGATAATAAATTTAAAATTTATTTTCTTTGTATATAAAAGTCTAGTTTTATATGATATAAAACTAAGCACTTTTTAATTTTCATATATTTATATATTTTCATATATATAGTTTATTCATATTTATTTATACAATAATAATAATAATATTACTACTATTATCATATACGTATATGAAATTAAATTTAATTCCATATACTTACTAGGATATAATAAAAAGAAATTTTTATTTGCCTAGAACCAGAAATTAACGATAATAATTGGAAACTTGTCAAATTATAATTTATAATAAGACGTAGACGCTTCAACGATATTATCTAAGTATACAATATAGTGTATATATAATATATAATATAGTATGTTATATTATATAGATAGGCTTACACCACCTACCATATATACCTTTTTGACCACACTTTCGTCAAGCTGGGTATTTATTTGCCTTCTTTCCCTCACCTAAAAATACTCATCGGTATTTTAGTATATTCATATAATATAAATAATATACTATATTGGTAGGACGACACCACCTACCCTATATACCTTTTTGAACACACTTTCGTCAAGCTGGGTATTATTTGCCTTTTTACCCTCACCTAAATATACTCATCGGTATATTCCAGTATATTTTAGTATATCAATCTGAATATGTATATCCATATCCATATCCATATGAAAATAATTTAATATTTGCATATTTAATATAATATAATAAAATTATTATATTATCTATTATATTGTAGGCTATCCCCATCACTTCCCATATTTTTCATATACCTATAAATATTTTCATATCCATATATTTTTTTTTTTATTCATATCTTTTCCTATATGTTATATGCATATCTATTCATAACCATATGCTCCTCTATTTATACTGCTGGTCTTCTGTTTAATATAATATTATTTTAATATTATATTGGTAGGCTGAACACCACCTACCCTATATACCTTTTTGAACACGGTTTCGTCAATCCGGTCATTTATTGTATGGGAAGTATGACTTTCCCACACATATTTGGATATCCATACGATTGCATATCCATATGAAAATATTTTTAATATTTTTAATATATTTTTAATATTTCCATATTTAATATAATATAATTAAATTATTATATTATATATTATATGGTAGGCTATCACCATCACCTACCATATATTTCATATACATATAAATATTTTCATATCCATATATATTTTTTTATATTCATATATTTTCATATATGTTATATGCATATGTATTCATAACCATATGCTCATATATATTAATACTGGCGGTCTTCTGTTTAATATAATATTATTTTAATATTATATTGGTAGGCCGAACACCACCTACCCTATATACCTTTTTGAACACGGTTTCGTCAATCCGGTCATTTATTGTATGGGAAGTATGACTTTCCCACACATATTTGGATATCCATACGATTGCATATCCATATGAAAATATATTATATTTTATATTTTTAATATATTTTTAATATTTCCATATTTAATATAATATAATTAAATTATTATATTATATATTATATGGTAGGCTATCACCATCACCTACCATATATTTCATATACATATAAATATTTTCATATCCATATATATTTTTATATTCATATATTTTCATATATGTTATATGCATATGTATTCATAACCATATGCTTATATATTAATACTGGCGGTCTTCTGTTTAATATAATATTATTTAATATTATATTGGTAGGCCGAACACCACCTACCCTATATACCTTTTTGAACACGGTTTCGTCAATCCGGTCATTTATTGTATGGGAAGTATGACTTTCCCACACATATTTGGATATCCATACGATTGCATATCCATATGAAAATATTTTTAATATTTTAATATATTTTAATATTTCCATATTTAATATAATATAATTAATATTATTATATATATGTTATATGCATATGTATCATAAACCATATGCTCATATATTAATACTGGCGGTCTTCTGTTTAATATAATATTATTTTAATATTATATTGGTAGGCTGAACACCACCTACCCTATATACCTTTTTGAACACGGTTTCGTCAATCCGGTCATTTATTGTATGGGAAGTATGACTTTCCCACACATATTTGGATATCCATACGATTGCATATCCATATGAAAATATTTTTAATATTTTTAATATATTTTTAATATTTCCATATTTAATATAATATAATTAAATTATTATATTATATATTATATGGTAGGCTATCACCATCACCTACCATATATTTCATATACATATAAATATTTTCATATCCATATATATTTTTTTATATTCATATATTTTCATATATGTTATATGCATATGTATTCATAACCATATGCTTATATATTAATACTGGCGGTCTTCTGTTTAATATAATATTATTTTAATATTATATTGGCAGGCTGAACACCACCTACCCTATATACCTTTTTGAACACGGTTTCGTCAATCCGGTCATTTATTGTATGGGAAGTATGACTTTCCCACACATATTTGGATATCCATACGATTGCATATCCATATGAAAATATTTTTAATATTTTTAATATATTTTTAATATTTCCATATTTAATATAATATAATTAAATATTATATTATATATATATGGTAGGCTAACACCATCACCTACATATATTCCATATACATATAAATATTTCATATCATATATATTTTTTTTAATATTCATATATTTTCATATATGTTATATGCATATGTATTCATAACCATATGCTATATATTAATACTGGCGGATCTTCTGTTTAATATAATATTATTTTAATATATATTGGTAGGCCGAACACCACCTACCCTATATACCTTTTTTGAACACGGTTTCGTCAATCCGGCATTTATCGTATAGAAGTACGACTTTCCCACACATATTTTTGGATTTATCCATACGGTTGCATATCCATATGAAAAAATATGTTTAATATTTTTAATATTCGTGAGGTTTTAAATAGGGACAGAAGGAATCTCTTGAATTGAATCATGCGCGTCACTAATAAGATGACGAGGCATTTGGCTACCTATGCGAAAGTAATTCAACTCCCGCCGTCTTAAGTTTTAAGACTTATAACAATATATGTTTAATATTTAATATCCGTGAGGTTTTAAATAGGGACAGAAGGAATCTCTTGAATTGAATCATGCGCGTCACTAATAAGATGACGAGGCATTTGGCTACCTATGCGAAAGTAATTCAACTCCCGCCGTCTTAAGGTTTAAGACTTATAACAATATATGTTTAATTTTAATATCCGTGAGGTTTTAAATAGGGACAGAAGGAATCTCTTGAATTGAATCATGCGCGTCACTAATAAGATGACGAGGCATTTGGCTACCTATGCGAAAGTAATTCAACTCCCGCCGTCTTAAGGTTTAAGACTTATAACAATATATGTTTAATATTTTTAATATCCGTGAGGTTTTAAATAGGGACAGAAGGAATCTCTTGAATTGAATCATGCGCGTCACTAATAAGATGACGAGGCATTTGGCTACCTATGCGAAAGTAATTCAACTCCCGCCGTCTTAAGGTTTAAGACTTATAACAATATATGTTTAATATTTTTAATATCCGTGAGGTTTTAAATAGGGACAGAAGGAATCTCTTGAATTGAATCATGCGCGTCACTAATAAGATGACGAGGCATTTGGCTACCTATGCGAAAGTAATTCAACTCCGCCGTCTTAAGGTTTAAGACTTATAACAATATATGTTTAATATTTTTAATATCCGTGAGGTTTTAAATAGGGACAGAAGGAATCTCTTGAATTGAATCATGCGCGTCACTAATAAGATGACGAGGCATTTGGCTACCTATGCGAAAGTAATTCAACTCCCGCCGTCTTAAGGTTTAAGACTTATAACAATATATGTTAAATATTTTTAATATCCGTGAGGTTTTAAATAGGGACAGAAGGAATCTCTTGAATTGAATCATGCGCGTCACTAATAAGATGACGAGGCATTTGGCTACCTATGCGAAAGTAATTCAACTCCCGCCGTCTTAAGGTTTAAGACTTATAACAATATATGTTTATATTTTTCATATCCGTGACGTTTTAAAGAGGGACAGAAGATCTCTTGAATTGAATCATGCGCGTCACTAATAAGATGACGAGGCATTTGGCTACCTATGCGAAAGTAATTCAACTCCCGCCGTCTTAAAGTTTAAGACTTATAACAATATAAATGAAAAAATATTTTTCATTTTTCACGTCACTAATAAGATGACGAGGCATTTGGCTACCTATGCGAAAGTAATCAATTCCGCCGCCGTTATAAGGTTTTAAGACTTATAACAATATAAATGAAAAATATTATTTTCATTTTTCACGTCACTAATAAGATGACGAGGCATTTGGCTACCTATGCGAAAGTAATTCAACTCCCGCCGTCTTAAGGTTTAAGACTTATAACAATATAATGAAAAAATATTATTTCATTTTTAGGGGAAGGTTTTGAATCATGCGCGTCACTAATAAGATGACGAGGCATTTGGCTCCTATGCGAAAGTAATTCAACTCCCGCCGTCTTAAGTTTAAGACTTATAACAATATAAATGAAAAATCTTATTTTCATTTTTCACGTCACTAATAAGATGACGAGTCATTTGGCTACCCAAAAGAAGGTGATTCATCTTCCGCCTTTGTAAGATTTAATGATTTTAACAATATAAATGAAAAATATTATTTTCATTTTTCACGTCACTAATAAGATGACGAGGCATTTGGCTACCTAAACGAAAGTAATTCAACTCCCGCCGTCTTAAGGTTTAAGACTTATAACAATATAAATGAAAAATATTATTTTCATTTTTCACGTCACTAATAAGATGACGAAACAGTTAGTAGGCCACAATTAGTAGGGAAACGTGGACAACCCGTGATAAATCCTTATATGCTTTCTTAGATATAGCATATAAAGATTTTTTATACTAAATATACATATTTACACATGCATATTTACATTTTTTTTATATTTCGAATCATCAAGCAAAGGATAAGCTTCAGTGGATCGCAGTATGGCAGCTGCTCAACCACTTACAACACCTTGCCCGTTACAAAAGTCGTTTACAATTGATTCTAGGCTTTGTCATTGTATTAAATAATGTTTTCATATGTAACTAGCATGGCATCAGGTGATCAAAGATCCTCCCAATTTACTATGTTACAAATTACATTGGCATCACATCCATTGTCGTTTAAAATATAAATAATAAACTTTAAATGGTTTAGAAGCCATACAATGCAAATTGCCCCTTATTTATCATTGCAGTCCAGCACGGATACGACCTTAGAGGCGTTCAGGCATAATCCAACGGACGTAGCGTCATACCACTGTTCGCTCGAACAAGTATTGTGCCATTGGTCCGTACCTGCGGTTCCTCTCGTACTACGCAGGAATGCTGTCGCAACAACGTTTTGTCATTAGTAGGGTAAAACTAACCTGTCTCACGACGGTCTAAACCCAGCTCACGTTCCCTTGCATGGGTGAACAATCCACCGCTTGGTGAATTTTGCTTCACAATGATAGGAAGAGCCGACATCGAAGGATCAAAAAGCGACGTCGCTATGAACGCTTGGCCGCCACAAGCCAGTTATCCCTATGGTAACTTTTCTGACACCTCTTGTTAAAAACTCTTTAAACCAAAAGGATCGATAGGCCGAGCTTTTGCTGTCCCTGTGTGTACTGAACACCGAGATCAAGTCAGCATTTGCCCTTTTGCTCTATGTGTGGTTTCTGTCCGCACTGAGCTGGCCTTGGGACACCTCCGTTATTATTTGAGAGATGTACCGCCCCAGTCAAACTCCCTACCTGGCAATGTCCTTGAATTGGATCATACCTGAGTAATTGGAGTTATACCAAATTTTCAAATCGATAATACATGAATGCATCTCTCATTAAAGAATTTGTTTGCGATTATATAACAAACTCGTGATACTTTGATCAAGAAGCTTGCATCAAAACCCAATACCATAAGATATAATAAATATATCCGTATAATGGCTAGGAAATGATACACGTTCCATTTAATCAAGTAAGTAAGGAAACAATAAGAGTAGTGGTATTTCATTGTCGATACCAAACCGAAGTCTAATATCTCCCACTTATTCTACACCTCTTATGTCTCCTTACACTGCCAGATTAGAGTCAAGCTCAAAAGGGTCTTCTTTCCCCGCTAATTATTCCAAGCCCGTTCCCTTGGCTGTGGTTTCGCTAGATAGTAGATAGGGACAGAAGGAATCTCGTTAATCCATTCATGCGCGTCACTAATTAGATGACGAGGCATTTGGCTACCTTAAGAGAGTCATAGTTACTCCCGCCGTTGACCCGCGCTTACTTGAATTTCTTCACTTTGACATTCAGAGCACTGGGCAGAAATCACATTGTGTCAACACCCGCTAGGGCCATCACAATGCTTTGTTTTAATTAGACAGTCGGATTCCCCAAGTCCGTGCCAGTTCTGAATTGATTGTTAATTGATAATCGTTATAATTAATTAAGAACTCATTTGTTTGACCCAACTAGTATTCTTAAAAATTTTAGCAAGAAAGTTCCACAATTGGATACGTAACTAAACTATCCGGGGAACAAGTTACAACCATAAATGATTATAACTCTATTTACCCAGAACGAGCACATAAACCATATTATTGTTTCCCAATCAAGCCCGACTATCTCAATCTTCAGAGCCAATCCTTAGCCGAAGTTACGGATCTAATTTGCCGACTTCCCTTACCTACATTATTCTATCGACTAGAGACTCTTCACCTTGGAGACCAGCTGCGGATATTGGTACGGCCTGTTGAGAAGTTTGCGTATCCCCACCATAAATTTTCAAGGTCCGAGGAGAAAATATCGACACAACAGTATATGTCATGCTCTTCTAGCCCATCTACCATATCTCTCTGCGAAAGACTTCCATGGTAGTACGACTATAAAACAGAAAAGAAAACTCTTCCGATATCTCTCGACGGCTTCTTTATGGTCGTTCCTGTTGCCAGGATGAGCACGAGGCCCATATTTAATAACAAACGGATACTCAACAGGTTACGGAATTGGAACCGTATTCCCTTTCGTTCAAAATTATTCAAGTATATAATTTTCACAATAATTGTAATATTTATTTTTACTTGAAAATTTTCGGCTTTCGCCTTGAACTTAGGACCGACTAACTCGTGATCAACCACTGTTCACACGAAACCCTTCTCCACTTCAGTCCTCCAAGGTCTCATTCGATTATTTGCTACTACCACCAAGATCTGTACCAATAGCAGCTCCATGCAGGCTTACGCCAAACACTTCTACGCATACCATTGTACCTTCCTACTCACTAAAGTTTCAAAATTTATATTACAAGTAATATAAATCATCTACTTTAGCGGTAATGTATAGGTATACAACTTAAGCGCCATCCATTTTAAGGGCTAGTTGCTTCGGCAGGTGAGTTGTTACACACTCCTTAGCGGATTTCGACTTCCATGATCACCGTCCTGCTGTTTTAAGCAACCAACGCCTTTCATGGTTTCTGCATGAGTTGTTAATTTGGGCACCGTAACATTACGTTTGGTTCATCCCACAGCGCCAGTTCTGCTTACCAAAAGTGGCCCACTGGGCACATTATATCATAACCTTAAACTTCATATCAAGAAAGTTAAGGTTCTTACCCATTTAAAGTTTGAGAATAGGTTAAGATCGTTTCGACCCTAAGGCCTCTAATCATTCGCTTTACCAGATAAGATTATTTTATATAACATTAAAATGCACCAGCTATCCTGAGGGAAACTTCGGAAGGAACCAGCTACTAGATGGTTCGATTGGTCTTTCGCCCCTATACTCAATTCTGACAATCGATTTGCACGTCAGAACTGTTTCGGTCTTCCATCAGGGTTTCCCCTGACTTCAACCTGATCAAGTATAGTTCACCATCTTTCGGGTCACAGCATATCTGCTCAAGGTACGTTCCAGTTAGAGGCATAAATAATATAAATATTATTATACATAACTATATAGAACGCCCCGGGATTGTGTTAATTAACTATAAAATAGTTAAAAAACTAATCCCATTAATAGTCAAGTTAATTACGCTATTAGGTTTATATCCCAATAACTTGCACATATGTTAGACTCCTTGGTCCGTGTTTCAAGACGGGTCCCGAAGGTATCCTGAATCTTTCGCATTGTTAATCATACAAGTGCATATAATAAACACAAAAATCAATGATAATTATGCCATTATATAATTCCGAAAAATTAACGCACTGTATTCTTATTAATCTATCAACACTTTATCAAATTAATGACATTTATCCTATGTTAAAATGCAAGCATAATAATTTGAATAAACTATAAGTCATATTTTATGATAAATTATATATGTTAATAGATTACAATGTCCTTATATGGAAAAAATGCACACTATTTCTATAATATTATTTAAATATTATAACTTTAATGATGAATTTTCCATAATGGATATTCAGGTTCATCGGGCTTAACCAAGCAGTTTCACGTACTATTTAACTCTCTATTCAGAGTTCTTTTCAACTTTCCCTCACGGTACTTGTTTACTATCGGTCTCATGGTTATATTTAGTTTTAGATGGAGTTTACCACCCACTTAGTGCTGCACTATCAAGCAACACGACTCTTTGGAAACATCATCTAGTAATCATTAACGTTATACGGGCCTGGCACCCTCTATGGGTAAATGGCCTCATTTAAGAAGGACTTAAATCGTTAATTTCTCATACTAGAATATTGACGCTCCATACACTGCATCTCACATTTGCCATATAGACAAAGTGACTTAGTGCTGAACTGATTTCTTTTCGCTCGCCGCTACTAAGAAAATCCTTGTTAGTTTCTTTTCCTCCCCTAATTAATATGCTTAAATTCAGGGGGTAGTCCCATATGAGTTGAGGTTGTATAAAGCAATGTATATATATATATAAACAATATATCTCTATGAAGAACAATATATTTGATATATTTTCAATTTGCATCTTTAAATAAGAGACAATTCTAGTTAAAAAAAATTTAATTTTTTTTATGCTAGACATTTCTCAGTATTATTTGAATTGAAAAAAGAAAGAATTGTATATCTTCATTTTTTCTTTTATAAATATTTGAGATAATTGCTTTTATATTTAATATTATGAATATATAAATATATCCAATAATATACCATATGCATATCATTATAAAAATATATAATAATAAGCAACTTTATTAGCATAGTCTTACAACCCTCAACCATATGTAGTCCAAGCAGCACTATAAAATTAATTAAAGTACATAACAGCATGGACTGCGATATGCGTTCAAAATGTCGATGTTCATGTGTCCTGCAGTTCACACGATGACGCACAGTTTGCTGCGTTCTTCATCGACCCATGAGCCGAGTGATCCACCGCTTAGAGTTTTATAAATATATATAAATATACAATTCGTCAATTATGTTTTTATTGAAAGAAATTAAAAATACACCATTTAACTGGCTATATCAATTCCTTCAATAAAGTTATTTTTATACCTAAAATAATTGTTGCGAAATGTCTTAGTTTTATATAATCAATATAAATATAATTTATATTGTTTTAATATTATATAAAGCATTAACCTGTATATCAGGTACAACAATGTATATTTTAGGTGTTGCATTTATCAATGTATGCGCATAATTTAATATGAACAATACATCACGCAACGCATGTATATTAATTAAATATACACGCAATTTATATTCAATATATTCGTCTATATTTAAACATATAAAATATGTTTAATTTTTTTGATATACCTAAAATAATTGTTGCGAAATGTCTTAGTTTTATATAATCAATATAAATATAATTTATA